>NC_062553.1:93226783-93528545 GCF_016906955.1 Phacochoerus africanus
TTACAATGGTTAAACCAGGATTATTTTATACTTTATAATGGTGTGAAAATAGTACACATTTAATAAAAACTGTATTATATGTCAATAAAATGGACAACCTAGAAGAAATGGACAAATTCGTTTAAAGATACAACCTTCCAAGACTGAACCAGGAAGAAATAGAAAATATGAATAGACCAATCACAAATACTGATATTGAAACTAAGATTAAACGACTTCAAGAGTTCCCTTTTGGCCCAGCAGATTATGGATCTGGTTTTGTCACTGCCCTGGCACAGGTTCAATTCCTGACCCAGGAACTTCTGCATGCCGTGGATGTATCCCCAAAAAGAAAAAAGAAAAAAAAAAACTTCCAAAAAACAAAAGTCCAGGACCATGGTCTTCACAGGTGAATCCTATTAAACATTTAGAGAAGAGTTATAACTTGTCCTTCTGAAACACTTCCAGAAATTTGCAGAGAAGGTATACTCCCAGAATAAAACACAGATAACCTTCTGGACCTAGGTAATTACATGTTTGTATTATCTTAGACCATGAAAATCCAAGTCTGTTGCCACCCAAAAGTTCCAGAAACTGACAGAAGATGCCCCTCCACCCACATCAGAGGACTCTTTCAAGTCATTTTTGTTTTTTTTTTTGTTTTTATGGTTTTTTTCAGCTTGCCAAATGGAAGTTATTGAAAATAAAGCTTGTATATCAGAGGACAGTAGCATTTATCCCAACAAAAGCAAGACAGGAAACAGGCTTAGTTTACTCAATTTAGCAACTAAATAAATTAGAAAACATTTTGTATATTTGTTTCAATTTTGAAATTCTAGAATTGTGATTTGGAATATTTCAAATTGAGTTACAAATTTTTGGATGTGATTCTTATTTATTTATTTTTAGGGAGTGTACAAAGTGGTAATTTTATTTTATTTATTTTTATAATGATTTTTATTTTTTCCATTATAGCTGGTTTACAGTGTTCTGTCAATTTTCTATTGTACAGCAAAGTGACCCAGTCACACATACATATATACATTCTTTTTCTCACATTTTCCTCCATCTTGCTCCATCATAAATGACTAGATATAGTTCCCAGTGCTATACAGCAGGATCTCATTGCTTGTCTATTCTAAAGGCACTAGTTTGCATCTCTTAACTCCTGATTCCCAGTCCATCCCACTCCCTCTGCCTCTCCCTTGACAACTGTAAGTCTGTTCTCCAAGTCCATGAGTTTCTTTTCTGTGGAAAGGTTTATTTGGGCTGTATGTTAGTTTCCAGATACAGGTGATATCATATGGTATTTGTCTTTCTCTTTCTGACTTACTTCACTTTAGTATAAGAGTCTCTAGTTCCATCCATGTTGCTACAAATGATGTGATTCTTATTTCAGTGGGATATACTTAGATTTTTTTTTTTTTTTTTTGAAATAAAATGAAAATAGGTAAGCCTATAATTGTGTAGAATTTCAGTTTGGTGAAGCACTCAAAGAATGCAAAAAAAGAAACAAATATTTAGTGATTTTTGTCTTGTACATTATTTATAGAAATAAAGTACTGAGAGTGGAAACCAAAACTACTTATACAAATTTTTGGGCTTAAATATTTGTATATATATATATTTTTTTCTTTTGTTGTTGTTGTTGTTGTTGTTGCTATTTCTTGGGCCTCTCCCGCGGCATATGGAGGTTCCCAGGCTAGGGGTCCAATCGGAGCCGGAGCCACCGGCCTACGCCAGAGCCACAGCAACGTGGGATCCGAGCCGCGTCTGCAACCTACACCACAGATCACGGCAACGCTGGATCGTTAACCCACTGAGCAAGGGCAGGGACCGAACCCGCAACCTCATGGTTCCTAGTCGGATTCGTTAACCACTGTGCCACGACGGGAACTCCCAAATATTTGTATATTTTAATAGAAAAAAAAAAAACAGAATTGGGACTATCTGTTAAAGAGAATTGCAACTGATCTCATCTGTACCCTCAGCACTTTTAAAGCCAGTGTGTCCCCTTTTAAAATGTTATGTAGGGAGATCCCCATTGTGGCTTAGTGGTAATGAACCCAACTAGTATCCATGAGGATGCGGGTTCAATTCCTGGTCCCACTCAGTGAGTTAGTATCCATTTTTGCCATGAACTGCATTTTGCAGACATGACTCAGCTGTGGTGTGGCTGTGGCTGTGGCATAGGCCAGCAGTTGCAGCTCCAATTTCACCCCTAGCCATGGAACTTCCATATGCTGTGGGTGAAACCCTAAAACAGACCAAAAAAAAAAAAAAGATATATGAAATAAACAAAAATAAAATTTTATGTATAGAGAGAATAGTCAAATATAGAGATAAAAAATTTCAAATGTATTTATAAAAATATAGGCAAATTGTGATAATTAATTTAAATCTGAAATTCTAAAATTCTGATAAGTTTATAAAAATAGCGAAGTAGGTCATTAAAAATATTTTTTCAGAGAAACACCAGTGACAGTGATAAAATTTTAGATGTAGATATGAATAAAAAATGAAATTTGTTAAACATTTCCACAGAAAAGAAACTCATGGACTTGGAGAACAGACTTACAGTTGTCAAGGGAGAGGCAGAGGGAGTGGGATGGACTGGGAATCAGGAGTTAAGAGATGCAAACTAGTGCCTTTAGAATAGACAAGCAATGAGATCCTGCTGTATAGCACTGGGAACTATATCTAGTCATTTATGATGGAGCAAGATGGAGGAAAATGTGAGAAAAAGAATGTATATATGTATGTGTGACTGGGTCACTTTGCTGTACAATAGAAAATTGACAGAACACTGTAAACCAGCTATAATGGAAAAAATAAAAATCATTTTAAGAAAACCAAAAACAAAAAAACCCTGAAATTTGTGGGATGACCATACATCTTTATTTTCATCCAAAATGAAAATATGCCTTTTAAGATTTATCTGATTATATTTAAAAGGACAAAAGTAATTCTTCATCTTCCAGACTACAGAAAGTATGACTAGATCATTAATAAACTTTTTATTAACTTCCATTAATTCAGGTGTTCTCTGTTTGATAATGACTAAAATGCAATCCTGTGGAAGTTTGTGTTAAAAAATAGTGTGTGAGAGAACATAGACATGCATATGTAATAACAGGTATAAATTAAACTTCTGAATAATAGTATTACTTTGAGAGACTACTAGAAAAAATAAATGGAACCTGTTTTCTACATCCTTATTGTCCCAGACAGTTCTGTAGTAGGGAACTTTTTTAGATGTAATCATTAATATGCTGTCGCACTCTCAAAATCATCTCTAATTGGATGATAAATTGTATTTTCACCATAAACATATGTATTGTGTATTATGAATAACTATTCTGCTGATGCTATTTTTAATCATTAATAAGAATACTATTTTAAAAATTACCTTTATAGCTATATCTCTTGTTTTAAAAAAAATATAAATTTAACAAATGAGACATTTTGTGGCCTTTTAATTACAAAAGTGTAGTGTATAGGCCTAAGTTATATGGCCCCACTTTCTGTGTGATAACCATCTAAATAGTTTACTCATGACTAGAGCAGAGGAAAAATAAACCACTAATACTTAAAGAGTATTAGAAAAATTGTATAAAGCAGATATCCCTGCTTTCTCTATCAATTTTAGGAAGAATGTTATTCCAAAATATTAACTACTGCATAACTACAATTAGATTTTAATGTACATAGAAAGCCTAAAAACCCTATCATATATCCTTGTGAACTTTACAAATCTTAAATGGATTAAGTTTTGAGATTCACAAAAATTTAGCTTAAAGCATATTTAAGCTATGAAAGGCAATTAACACTAACATAAATGAAGTGAAGTCACTGGGAAAAAAATCTAAAGCTTATTATTTGTATCTGATTTATGTCTTTGTGATGTTTATGTATGTTACTATTTATAGAATTTTAATAAAGTAGTTCTATTAAGATATTACACACCTTTCCATAGTTATTAATTGAATCATGGTTTCTCATACTGTGTCACAAGGAGACTTGTGCTTTTTAAAGTTTGATTAAATACAGAAGAATTAATTCTATAGATGTTTAAAGTTCAAGGTAATTTGAAAAGATTGTTCGCATTAACTCTAAAATTAGTACGTGTGTCTTGATAAATTACTAGTATACTCAGCGGGTGACTAGTAGAAAACAGTCTCCATTTATTTTTTCCAGTGGTCTCTCAAAGTAATATTATTCAGAAGTTTAATTTATATCTGTAATTACACATGCATGTATATGTTCTTTCACACACCATTTTTTAATACAAACTTCTACAGGATTGCATTTTAGTCATCATCAAAAAGAGAGCTCCTAAATTAATCTAAGTTAATAAAAAGTTTATTAATGCTCTAGTCATACTTTCTGTAGTCTAGAAGATGAAGAATTATTTTTGTTCTTTTAAATATAATCATAAATTTTAAAGGGCACACTTTCATTTTGGTATTTATGAATAAGCTATTTTATTTTTGTTTGTTTATTTTGTCTTTTTAGGGCTGCACCCACGGCATCTGGAGGTTCCCAGGCTAGGGGTCTAATCAGAGTGGTAGCCACCAGCCTACACCACAGCCACAGCAACACCAGATCTGAGCCATGTCTGCAGCCTACCCTACAGCTCACAGCAACTCTGGATCCTTGAACTGCTGAATGAGGCCAGGGATTGCAAGCGCAACCTCATAGTTCCTAGTCGGATTTGTTTCCACTGTGCCATGATGGGAACTCCTTAATAAGCTATTTTAAAGAGAAGAGATTATTTAGAACAATAACTCAATAGTGCATTTAGAATTTTGTAGGGCATGATAATGTCCTGAAAATATAAAGCAGAAAGAAAGATGATGAAGTGATGCAGGAGATAATCAGTGCAAACTAAAATGACAAATCAAGGCTTTGTAAAAAATAAAATAAATTGCCACCTATAGATATGCCAGCAGTACCTTTGGTGCGTACACATAATAAAAGTTTCAAAAATCCCTTCACCTTCTAAATTAGCCTTCAGTGTTGATATTTAGACACTTACAATAATATGAAAATTTATTATTAAATGATTTCTCCAGCATGTATGTAGCAGTAGGTCATGGAAAATATCTGTAAATACTTCAGAAGTCACAAGTTGTATTTTATTTTGGACAATTGCAAACAGTGCTACATTTTGATTTTTAGTCCATAAACTTGGATGTAAAAAAAAATTTACATTGTATTATTAAATACAATTGAATTAAATCATGTGGTCCTCTTAAATAGGCTGACGGAATATTTAATTTTAGTAAATATCCAGTCACTGTTTCATACTCATTCGGTTACTACCGAAAGACTGTCATCAAAGTTGATCCGGTTCGTTGAAGTTAAGGTTCTGACTGATTTTGTGTAACCAACAGAAACTTTTGCATTGGCTTAGAGATCTTGTGTCCAGGATACAATTTTGCTAGTTCGTCACTACTTTCAACCTTGTAGGTTAAGCTTCTCCACACTCAAATACACCACAGTCATTCTCCATGGAGTCAGTTGATATTCGCACTTAACATATGCATATGCCCATTGGCTTCACCTTTGGATGGCCATCTTTTCAGTGTTCTTAGGCAATCACAAATGAGAAGTTGTAGTTATTTGCGGAAGGAAAGAAAAGAGGGAGGGAGGAAGGGAAGAAGGAGGGAGAGGGAGAAAGAGGGAAGAGAAAGAAGCAAGAAGGAAAGGAAGGAAGGAAGAAAGAAAAAAGAAGGAAAGGAAGGAGCAAGAAAGGTATATATTCTTGAGGCAAGGGAACGAGAGAACATGTTTGTTCTCTTATTCAGGTAAAGAGTTGGCTAATTTGGAGTACATAAAGGGAAATGCCTTTCTCATCAAATTCTTCTTCTGTGCTGTTTCCAAATTTACATCATTACCATCCAGATTTACCTTTGTGCTAACATAATTAAAGACATATAAAGCTATATAATTAATGTTTGCATACTAACCAAACACTACCAGTACAGTTGAAGTCCCAGTGTTCTAGATGCAATCCCTCTTTCCACAGCACAGGTAAGCACTAACCTGAACTTGGTGCTTATTATATATATATGTATATATCTATAAACATATACAAAGCTTTACAGGTTTTTAACTGAACCTTTTTTTTTTGTCTTTTTGTCTTTTCTAGGGCTGCACCTGTGGCCAGGCTAGGGGTTTAATTGGAGCTGTAACTGCTGCTGGCCTACACCAGAGCCACAGCAACGCCAGATCTGAGCCATGTCTGCAATGTACACCACAGCTCATGACAATGCCGGATCCTTAACCCACTGACCAAGGCCAGGGACTGAACCCGCAACCTTATGGTTCTTAGTCGGCTTCGTTAACCACTGCGCCACAACGGGAACTCCATGAATCTTAATGGTAATATATGAATTTTGCTGAAATTTGCTTTCCTTAAAATTATGTATGTAAGCTATATCTATCCTTACATATGTAGCACTATTTCATTCATTTATATTTCTTTACACTATAATAGTGCCATGAATTGAATTGTGTTCCTCAAATTCATATATTGAAGCCCTAAATCCACATTTGGAGACGGGATGTTTAGGAGGTAGTTAAGGTTAAATGAGATCATAGAGAAGGGCCCTAATCAAACAGGACTATTTTTTTCTTATAAGAAGATAAAGAGAGAAAGACCTTTTCTCCATTTGTTCACATTGAAGAAAGGTGATTTAAAGACAGAGTAAGAAGATATCCATCTGCCAATCAGGAAGAGAACTCTAACCAGAAACTGAATCAACCAAAACTTCCATCTTGGATTTCTATTCTCCAGAACTGTGAAAAAATAAATTTCTTTTGTTTAAGCCACCCAGTTGATGGCATATTTTATTTTATTATGGCAGCCCATAATATAAATAATATAATATTGTATCCATTCTCCTTGACATACATTAGGTGTTTTTAATTCTTTACAGTTATCATGAGCATACAATTACATGTCTCATATTGCTTAAATATAGGATATTTCATGGGTACATGCCTAGAAATGAGTAAATATGCTTAATTTTATTTAATTTTTCTTCTTATGGCCACACCTACAGCATATGGAAGTTTCTGGGTCAGAGATCTAATTGGAGCTGCCTCTGGGGTCTAAACCACAGCCACAGCAGCACTGGATCTAAGCTGCATCTGTGACCTGTGCTGCAGATCATGGCAATGCCACATCCTTAACCAACTGAGTATGGCCAGGGATCAAACTCATATCTTCATGGAGACAACATTGGGTCCTTAACCCACTGAGCCATAATGGGAACTCTTCAATTTTAAATTTACTGAATATTTTAGTTGTTTCAAAATGATTGTACTGATTTACAGTTCTACACACAGTGCATGTTTTTGTTACATAACTCTTTCTAAACCAATATATTAGATATTTAGTTTTCATCATTTTAATGAGTGTGGAATATTTCCTGATTTTCATAAACCTTATTTTTCCTTTGACTAGTGCTATTTTGAATGAGTTTTATTTATTCATGCTTATGTCTTCTTTTTGAATATCCTTTTAAAATCTTAATTGGTTTTTACTGTTAATATGGAGGACTCTTTTATATTAATTATTGTCAGATATTTTCCATATGCCTTAAATATTTCTTTGTGTCTTGGGAACAGAAGCACTTGACTAAATTTGTTCCAAACTACCTTTTCAAGGATGCTTAAATAACATGAGATAGCCTCTCTCTCCAGAGCATATGACAAGTTTACTTGCTGTCTAATTGAATAAAGATGATGTCTTCAGTATAGACTACATTTTAGACCACAAAACAATTCTTAACAAATTTAAGAAGATTGAAATTATACAGTGTCTTTTCCAATTGCTATAGAATACAACTAGAAAGAAATAACAGAAGGAAAACTAGGTAACTTATAAATATGTGGGAATTAAACCATGCACTTTTAAACAACCAACAGATCAAAGAATAATTCAAAAGGAAAATTATAAAATATATTGGAACAAATAAAAGCAAAAATTGAACACAGTAAAATTTATGAGATGTAGCAAAAGCAGTATAAAAAGTGAAGATTATCATGATAGTTGCTTAGATTAACAAAGGAGAATGATCTCAAATCAATAACCTAAACTTAAACCTTAAAACACTAAACAAAAAGGAACAAACCAAACCCAAAGTTAGCAGAATAAAGTAATAAAAGATTAGAGCAGTAATAAATAATAAAGAACAATAGAAAAATTAATGAAACTAACAGTTTATTTATTGAAAAAAATAAAGTTGACAAACCTTAGATTAAAAGAGATAACATTCAAGAGATTAAATTCAGAAATGGGGAGTCCCTGTCGTGGTGCAGCAGAAATGAACCTGACTAGGAACCGTGAGTTTGTGGGTTCAATCCCTGGCCTCACTCAGTGAGTTAAGGATCTGGCATTGCCATGAGCTGTGGTAGGTCGCAGATGCGGCTCAGATCTGGCATTGCTGTGGCTGTGGTGTAGGCTGAAAGCTATAGCTCTGATTAGACCCCTAGCCTGGGAACCTCCAAATGCCATAGATGCGGCCCTAAAAAGACAAACAAAAATAAATAAATAAATCAGAAATGAAAGAAGTGACGTTACAATTGATGCCACGGAGGAAAAAAACAAGTTTGGAAGAGATTAATATGAAGACTTATACATTAACGAAATGGATACATTATTGGAAAAATAGAACTTGCCAAGATGGAATTATGAAGAAATAAAAAAGTATAAATAAATTAAAGAATGTCACCACTAAAGGATATTAAATTAATCATAACCTTCCCCCCAACAAAGAAAAGCACAGGACCAGATGAATGAATTGAAGAATTCCATGAAAGATTTAAATGAGAATTAATACCAATTCTCAATTTTGGGGGGAAAAAAATGAGGAGGATGGAACACTTCCGAACTCAATAAATAAGTCCAGCATTACCCTGATACCAAAGCTAGATACGGACATGACAAGAAGAAAAAAATTTCAGGCCAATATCCCTGGTAAATAGAAATTTGAATATCCTCAGCAAAATACTAGGAACATAGTTCAAGAGTGCCTTAAATGAATTATACACCATGATCAAGTGGGATTTTTATCTGGTATGCAAACATGGTTCAATATACAAAAACCAGTGAATGTAATGCACCACATTAACAGAATGGAGGGGGAGTAAAATGATCATCTCAGTTGATGCAGAAAAAGCATTTAACAGGATTCAACACTCTTTTGATTAAAAAAATTCAACATATCAGGAATGGGAGAAAACTATCTCAATGTAATAAAGGTCACATGAAAAACGCGCAATTCAAAAATTTGTACTGGGACTATAAAATGTTGCATCCCACTTAAAAGTACTTTGACATTTTCTTAAAATATCGAACACGTACTATATGTTCCAGCCATTCCACTCGTATATATTTATCCTAAATACATTCCCATACAAAAAAAAAAAAACCCTGTAAATAGCAGGTTTATTTATAATAAGCAAAAACTTGAAATAGCTCAAGAATAAACTGTTTTCATACACTAGACTACTACCCAACATGAAAAACGAACTATTTATAATGCTGTAATATGAACAATTTTCAAAATTATGCTGAGAGAAGACAAAATATTATATATATAATGATTCTATTTATATAAAATTCCAGAAAATTTAAACTAATGTATGGTAACGAAACCATGAGATGTGGTTGCACAGGTATGGAATGGTGGCGAGTGTAGAGATAGAAAGGGAAAGAGAAAGGGATTACCAGGTGGCATGATGTGTGAAGAATGCACACTATCTTAATTGTGCTGATGGTTTCATGGCTGTAAACATATGTTAAAACATTTATTTACATACTTTAAATGTGTGCAGTCTTTATATCAATTTTAGCTCAATAAGATAAAACAAATAATAGAGAAGAATAGGAGAAAGAAATTGTGTATAGCCTTTCAATGAATGTTGCTGTCATGTAAAGCAAATAAATTGTGCATAGTTATTTGGGATTGTGGAAAAGGAAGGTTCAGTTAAGACAGAAGAAATTACCTTTTTCATACTGAAGGGGATTATACAGAGGAGTATGAAAAAAAATATTTCAAACACAGGCAAAGGACCAGTGGAATCTTACTGGAATGATATCCTTGAGAAGGAAGAAGAGTATGGAATCTAATACACAGATAAGTTTAAATATGGATCAGGGGAGTGTTCTTGTGGTGCAGCTGGTTAGGGATCTGGTATTGTCACTGCAGAAGCTCAGGGACTCCTTGGGTTGCTGCTGTGGCGCAGGTTGGATCCCTGGCCTGGGAACTTCCACATCTGTGCATACAGTCAAATGGATCAAGAAGGCAAACCATATGATTAGATTGTCAGATTGTCAGATTCTAGAAAATAACTTCTGACTACATTATTTTTCTGAAAGAATTCAAAAACAAAGTTATTGGGAAAGCATGAGGATTGGAAGGAGTTACTGGAGTTTAAGGGTGAAGAAATGTGAAAGGGAAATGTTGAAGATGGGAGAGGCAGTAAAAACTAGTGATGTACAATATGATTACATGGTAGTGATTTTGACTCACTTGATGTTTGCCTTTAAATGAAGAAACACTAATTGTTGGATAGTATGTTTTCCTCTAGCTTCGTTTTGCTGCATTGTTACAGGTTCAGAATAGAGAGCTGGAAGTTAAGAACATCAAGGGGTAAATAACAGTGAAAAGCTGATCAACACAAATACATTGGAGATCCTAGAGGTGTTGAAAGATTGCTGGAGTCAAGTACAAGTGAGCTGGAAAAATAGGCTTTTGAATGCAGGAAGGTGAGCTTACAGATAGGTTGTACCCATTGCTGTATCTTCTTTCGCATATTGGGATGTCCCTTCAGTAAGTCCCTTGTTTCTCTTTAGTCTACTTTAAATAGCACATCATTAGACAGTAATTCTACTCAAGAATCTTCTTGTTTTTGTTCTCTCTTTTTTTTAACACCATTCTTCTAATCCCTTCCAAATATGCAATCACTACTTTAGAAAATTGGAGAATTTGCTTATTTTCAGATTCATTGTCATAATTCCACCATTTTTATCTTCTTTGCACAGGTAAATTTCTATTATTTCTACACAGAAACCAACACGCTTCACTTTTAAGAATCATTCCTGCCTACTATGTTGTTTCTTATTTTCTCAAGACTCTTATACCAAGACATTTTAGATCATCTTTCCCATATGAAGAATTATTCATTTATAAAAGAAATAGGAAATGAGACATGCTTCTTCCACCATTATTGTTCATTTGTTTATTTAGAGTATGCAGATCACTTTTATCCTTCCTTTTTTTTGCTAAATTCCTAACAATAACTACTTAGGGATCCAGTAAATAGTAACGCTTTCAGGTACAAGTAAACTGATTTACTATTGTTCAGCATAAAGAGGTTTCGACACTTCTTTTTATTATTATTATTATTTTAATATTTATTTGGACATAACCTTGAAATATTGAGTAGTGTGCATTTACTCATTTTCAGTCTTTTTGACGTTGATATGCCTCTTGAGTTTAGAGTAACTCATATTTCTGATTACCTACTTTAACTTTTATTTTTATTTACTGCCCTGTCCTATGTAATCTTATCCACATATTTTCCCCTCTTTTTTCCTTCAGTTTTCTAAACCTACGCTATTCTCCTTCAAAACCTGTGCCCTTTTAAGACATTGTCATTAACCTCACATATGGAACTTTGTCAAAATTGTTGTCTAGAATGGAAACAACTTTGTCATCTCATTAGAAAATGTGCAGTTGTGTTCTGAAACTTTTCTTATTTTAATCGTCAAGGTTATTTTACCTTTGGATGGATGTTAGTAATTTTTCTCAGGATGAAATTGTATAGTTTTCCTCTATAAGAAATTTCAGCTTTGAGTCTGGCTATGTGGTTAGGTTGATAATTCACACATAAGACAAATAGCATTAATCACAATATAATTAGAAGGCTGTAAAAGCTTCAAACTGATGAGATTTTTCAGAAGACTTGAGGCATGTTATCATCTTCTCTCATCTTACCATTATATTTCTCTATTACTGTGACCGTATCATTTCTGCTTACTGGTAGAAACTATCATGTTACTATTGTGTCCTCATAAATTGAGCTATTAAAAGGATGGTTTAGTTCACCTTCAGAGCAAGTCAGAGGTATTCCAATCAAAAGATAGAGGTGCACCTGTTCTGTGTGTATTCTAAATTTTAAGAATCATTTGATATATTGCTTCCAAGATGACAAGAAGATTTAAATGGTTAAATTCTGTGTAAACAAAATGTGTAGGCTTAGATATTTAAAAGTAAATATTCAATGAATTGGCACAAATTAAGAAATTAGAAATATCAATACAGGTACAATGTGCATTATGTTGAACATATATAATGTTAAGTAAAACCTCTTTAAAAAGTCTGTATTATTTAAAATATATTGGAGAAAGCTTTCAGCTAATAAAGTCTATGTATGGATTTATTAAATTTCAATGGAAGGAGCTCTGTTTTAAGCACTCTAGATTATTTAAAGCATCTTCCTTGGGTTAACAAAATGTTAGCTAGTACAAAGAAGATAGTATGTACTGAGCAGTTATGCCAGGCTTTTAATACAGCATTTGTACGATATTAGAAAATTCTCCAGGTAAGAATAAATCTAGTTACGACTAACTCAGCATCAGCATGCTTAATCCAGTGTGATTACTTTCTGTAGAGCACTGATCTAGCAACTTGCATCAGTCTCCTGATTTGGGTTATGTTTTAATTAAGCCCCATGTGTGACTCTATAGGCACAGGGTTTAAATATCACTGCACCATAGCATGCTCTGCAATATCACCTGATTTTGTGTCCAATAAGTAAAAGTTCTCAACTCTTGATTGGTGCAAAGATCTTAAAAAAATAAGACATAGTCATGATCTAATTTTAGGCTGAGTATGTTGGCCCTGCCAAAATCAATGTGATAATTGGAAAACTAAACTGAGAAACACTGTCTCTAAAGAAGCAAGGGAGTGCAACATAAATAAAATATCGAGGTAGACTGTTCTAGTTTACTGATGCACAAGCTTCACTTGTCAGGCATCACATTCAGTTATTTATAGAAGTTTCAGTGGAATCATCCATAGGTCAATATTGATAGCTAATGGAAAGAAAATACACTGTGCAAGGGCTACCAGCACATGTAGTCATAGCAGTTCTTTCTTTCTTTCTTTTTTGTTTTTTTTTTGGATGTGCCCACAGTATGTGGAAGTTCCCAGGCCAGGGACCGAACCCACGCCACAGCAGTGACTCGAGCCACAACAGTGACAATGCCGGGTCCCTAACTGGCTCTAGGCCACCAGAGAACTCCAAAAGTTTATTTTTAATAACGGTGCTCTATGTTAATCTAATGTGGGTATAGCTAAAGTCATGTGCCATAAATATGTCATTATAGCATACACAAAGTACAGTAAATAAAATGTTAACTTTGGAGAAGCAAGAGAAAAAGAAAGCTGAGATGGCTCTGACTTCATTGAAAGTAAGTATTTTTTTCATGCAGATAGTGAAAATATAAGCAAAATCCAAGAAGAATAAAGATTTGTGATAAAAGAATGACATTCAGCATATCACCTTTTGCTTTGTGTGTACACAGAGACAGCAAAATATTAGGAGAAAAATTGTCAAAAATTAACCATAACATAAGCAAGGTGGTAGGACTTTTCTTTTATAGATGCAATAAAATGCATCTTTATTATACAATTTCTACAACATATTTAGAAAATCAAATAATTTTTTTCTGAAAGTAGGTTTTGCATTGGAAAACAATTATTGATATCCTTGGTGAATAACTGAAGTAATTATTTATTAGGTCCAGAAACACTTAAGTGAAAAAATACAAAGCAAAGGAACTATAGACCACAAGATGTAATTCTTTTTTAATTTGGATTTTTTCAATAAATTTATAGAATTTTGTTCTACATAGTTTAATACTAGATGGTTGAAAGTTCATCTGTCATTTTATTCAGTGCTTAACAATCTCTATCTTCATTATCTGTTAAGTGATAAAAATAAATACTTTAAGATTACATAGATGAAATCCTGGTGTTTTACATATGCACGAACAAATTTGAGAAAACAATATAAGTAAGATCACATCTTATTTTCACTCATAAACTCAATCATCACTAATAAAAAAAAAAAAGCTTACTTTTAATCACAATTATGGATGCCTCGTGGATGCCTAGAATCCTAGAATGAAGACAGGAAGAATAATCTCTTTATTTGGGTACTCTCCTCCTACATATCACCTGGATACAGGGTCCCTATGGGAAAAATGCTCAGCATAAGGACATTTTTAAATTAATGAGAAAAGATACTGAGCTAGATAACATTTCATCATGATTCCAAAAAGAATCAGAAATTATTTTTACCAGCCTAAGAAATGAATTAGCAGAAGCAGGAAAACAAAATCCAGGGACTGGGGTTTCCTTCTGTGATTAATAACTCATAAGAAAATACAGAGAATGAAAAAAGAAAGGGAGGAGAAAAGTGGGCTGCTAACTGCCTGTGTCTTAGAAGAGTAAAATTTTCCCCCTTCTTGCCTTTCTCTTAAAAGGAAACATAGAAGAGAAAAATATGTCCATTCCAATCATGTCTGCATTCACTTAGACATGTGGCTGTTTCTTTAACTATTGACTGTAGCTTTTGTGTTTGGAATCTAAAATTTAAATAGTCAGAATTAGGTTAGTAGAGTTCCTAAACTATATTTATTTATTTTTTTCTTTTGTCTTTTTAGGGCCTCACTTGCAGCGTATGGAGGGTCCCAGGCTAGGGGTCGAATCGGAGCTACAGCTGCTGGCTTATACCACAGCCACAGCAACACAGGATCCGAGCCGTGTCTGCAGCCTACACCACAGCTCATGGCAACACTGGATCCCTAACCCACTGAGTGAGGCCAGGGATCGAACCCACAACCTCATGGTTCCTAGTCAGATTCGTTTCCACTGTGCCACGACAGGAAGTCCTTAATTGTATTTATAACTGTCTCAACAAACTGTCATAAACTGGATGGTTTAAACAATAGACATTTGTTTCTTACAGTAGGAAGTCTGGGAAGTCTAAGGTCAAAGTACTGGCCAATTTTGAAGAAGAGCCCTCTTCCTGACTTGTGTATTGTCACCTTCTCTCTGTGTCTTCCAACTGTCAAAGAGAAAGGGGTCTTTGCCTCTTACTATTTTATGAAGCTTCTAATCATATAGGGAGGGCTCTACCTCATGACCTCATCTAATCTTTATTACCTCCCAATGGCTCCACACCTAAATATAACTGTATTGGAGTTTAGGGCTTCAAATTTCAAGGGAACACAGTTCACTCTATAGCCACAATCTCTTTGTGTCTTAACTGTAGATCCCACCTCCCATACTTGGTATAAATGGAGTCATTACTACCATTATGATTGGCTTGTACCTATTCTGCTGTAACCCAAACGTGGTACAATTTATGCTGCAAAATTATAACCCAGATCCACTAACAGTGTCTTTGTGGCCAAGCTCCTACTTTTACAGTATTTATGGTAATATCTGTATCTAGATTCCTATTGGGGTGCTGTCTTTTGAATTCTAGCCAGTGTATTTACATCTTTCTCTTCCTCTACCTCAAATATTACAATTCAACTAATGGTTCCATGCAGCTGAGTACAGTTTACTGATGATTTTCCTTAGTATATACTGCTAATCTACCTGAACTTTCTCCTCTTGCTTTAGACTCAGACATTCCCTAGTGAGATATTCTGCTTCAGGGAACTGTCTTGTACATAGATCTCAGTCATTCCTGGTCTTGATTTTCTTTGCTATGAACCATGTTCTGAATTTTAACATTATTTGCTTAATATTCTTGATACAAAAAGCCCTGTATTTTTAATAGACTGCAACTCATAATAACCATTACTATTATAAGCCTCAATTCATAACAGTAAATATTGATTTCTACTTTGTGGCAGCATGATGATTCCAAAGACATAATTATTCTGAGACAAAAAAGTTTGGTTGAATTTATTGACTCAGAGTACCATAGCTAGGTTAAAATCTTCATATAAAGCCAAAAATTGATTCTTGCAGTCATTGCATAATCTATTCAATAACTACAACAACTTCTTGATCCTAATATCCATCCTTTCATGAATATATATGTATATATCTCCAAAAGCACAAAGTATAGTAGTTCATTTCTTCCTTTTCATTCTCTTTTATCTTCTTAAATTTGATGATAACTGCTATATTTAAAAGTTGCTATAAGAGTAGAGCCTAAAATTTCTCATCATAAAGAAATTTGTTAACTCTGTGAGGATATGGGCATTAACTAAACTTATTGCAGTAATCACTTTCCAATATATGTATGTCAATATATGTGTTAATATATGTATGCAAGTAATTATGCAGTATGCCTTAAACTTATGCTGAGCTGTATATTCAATAAAACTGAAAAAGGAACTTAGACATGGTAATACTTCACAAAAGAATATGGGGCCTTTACTAATATAATCATTCTAAGCAGTGATAGAAAAATTTTGGAGCTATTTTTCAGTTAAGTTATTTTTCTCAGCAATTGAATTTTTAAAGACTTTTTTTCAGTTCTTGTAGCAGAAGATTTGAGGGCCATCTTTAATGTAAGATCATTGAGTCATCGTTAACATAGATGCTGTTTTGATCTGCAATGTTTACCAACACCATTGGTAGGATTTATCATACTACTTGATGTAATAAATCTAAACAAAGGACAAAAAACATTAATGATATACCCAAAATATATTCTTCAAAATTAGCTAATGCAGGGCACAAGTGCTTTAATAAGATTGGTTCAGGCAAGTTCACTAACTGTCCTTTACTTCTTCATGAAATTAGAATAATATCAATCTGGGAGTTCCTGTTGTGGCTCAGAGGGTTAAGGACCCGACAGTGCCTCTAAGGAGATGCAGGTTTGATCCCTGGCCTTTCTCAGTGGGTCAGGGATCTAGCATTGCCACAAGCTGCTGTGTAGGTTGCAAATGCGGCTCAGACCTATTGTTGCTGGGGCTGTGGCATAGCTCCAATTCAACCTCTGGCCTGGAACTTCCATATGCCACAGGTGTGGCTATAAAAATTAAAAAAAATAATATCAATCAGAGTCGTTATGTGAATTATGACTGTAATTAAGTTAGAACTGATCCCATGAAAAACTACTATAAAATGAGTTAGAGGATTTTATACACTGATCTGTTCAAGGATATCCTTATGATTAAAGTTGTGAAGCAAACGTTTTTCTTCCATAACAATTAAAATGCCAACATCATTTTTTTGTTTTAACCTACCAGTTCTTTGATTTCATCTGATCCTTTCCATATTAGCCAAATCTCTAAATTGTAGCCTTGCTTGATAGTATAAGTTTCAATGCACATTTGAGCCTAACTTATACCATTTAATTACTCTTCTTCATATATGTCTTTAGATTTCTAGTTTTTTAAGTTATTATTATCTGGTAACTTTATCTTGTTATAAATTTTAAATTTATTCTCCTTTATCATTTTTCATGTCAAAATAAACCTCACATTTTTCATTAAACATCTTTTTTTAAGGACTTTATTAATCAGAATTCTAACTAGAGAAATACTTAAGGGAATCTGAGGTAAATAGTAGGAGATTTATTAAAAAGATATGCAGAAGTTCCCATCACGGCACAGCGGAAACGAATCCAGCTAGGAATTATGAGTTGTGGGTTTGATCCCTGGCCACACTCAGTGGGTTAAGAATCCAGAATTGCCAGGAGCTGTGTTGTAGGTCACAGACACGACTTGCTGTGGCTCTGGCGTAGGCCAGCAGCATTGGATCCAATTCAACCCCTAGCTTGGGAACCTCCATGTGCCGTGGGTATGGCCCTAAAAGGACAAAAGATTAAAAAAAAAAAAAAAAGGATATGCATAAACTTCCATACTTCCAGCTTCCACTCAGTATATAGTAAACGGAACAGGATTTCAATCTTAAACTGAAACAAATAAACCAAAAACAAAAAAAATCTAGCTAAAGGTATATGGTTTTCAACTCAGAAATTTTGTATTCACAGGCTAACCACTGATCTATAAAATAAGGAGAGTCGTGGAGACAGAAGTACTGGCTCACTGGGTTACTAGTAAGAAGCATTCTGAAGGATTCAGACAGGGTGAATGGTACATTGGAGAATCCACTTGAACATGCAATGTCAAGAGAAAGTAAAATCACTGTGCTCCACTGTAGGAGCAGCTCTTTGAAGGATGGGCATGAATCAATACACTATTATTTAAAGGTACAGTCAGACTATAAAATGATTAAGCTAGAAATCAATAACAAAAGATAGCTGAAAGTGTTCCAAATATTTGAAAATTAGCACAGTTTTAAAAAATTTGTGGGTCAAGGAGTTCCTGCTGTGGTGCAACAGGATTGGCAGCTCCTCTGGAGTGCTTGAATGCAGATTTGATCCCTATCCTGGCACCATGGATAAAGGATCCACCATGGGCAAAGGATGCAGCTCAGATCTTATACTGGCCTGGGAACTCCATAGGCTGTAAGGTGACCAGAGGGAAAAAAATATGGATCAAAAGGTAAATCTCAAAGACAATTAAAAATATATTGAGGAAAAAAAAGGTTGGAGTTCCTGTTGTGGCTCAGCAAAAACAAATCTTACTAGCATCCATGGCCTTGCTCAGTGGGTTAAGAATCCGGCATTGCTGTGGTCTGTGGTGTAGGTCACAGACATGGCTCGGATCTGACATTGCTGTGACTGCAGTGAAAGCCAGTGGCTACAGCTCTGAATCAACCCCTAGCCTGGGAACCTCCTTATGCCTCGGGTGCAGCCCTAAAAAGAGGTATAGAGAGAGAGAGAGGAGAGAGAGAGCAGAAAAAAAATTAAATTCAACATGTTAACATTTATGGGATGCAGCTAAAGCAATAGATAGAGGGAAATGAATGGAATTATAAATTGAAAACACTAGATTGAAATTTATTTCTTTCTCAGAGCAATTAAATTTAGTTTTTTTTGTTTTTTTTTTTGTCTTTTGTCTTTTTGTTGTTGTTGTTGTTGTTGCTATTTCTTGGGCCGCTCCCACGGCATATGGAGGTTCCCAGGCTAGGGGTCGAATCGGATCTGTAGCCACCGGCCTATGACAGAGCCACAGCAACGCGGGATCTGAGCCGCGTCTGCAACCTATACCACAGCTCACGGCAACGCCGGATCGTTAACCCACTGAGCAAGGGCAGGGACCGAACCCACAACCTCATGGTTCCTAGTCAGATTCGTTAACCACTGCGCCACGACGGGAACTCCTAAATTTAGAAATTTTAAAACTATTTTGTATGTGTTAAATTAATCAAAGAGGTCATTAGACTGAAGTGACGCTAATGTTGTGGGAGCCTGTGTAAGCAAACCAAAACTAAACCTGTAAATTCCTCAAGGTTACCTAATCAAAACCAAAGGACAACCCTCTCTAATTGGAATTAACGTAAAAGCTTTTTGTTTCTAACTATGTTAATTATGTAAGCTTTGAATTTAATTTCCTTATAATTATTCTTAGAATTGCTTCTTTTTTATTAGTTTTCACAACTGTAATTTTAAAATATTACATGATATTTTATACACTGGTGTACCATTTTATTTGTACCATGGGCAAATACGCTAATCTGATTTCCAATTTTGTTATTTTAGGTAGCATATTTTTCAGTACATTCTTTTGTTAAATTTTAAGTTATTCCCTTCACATCACTCATAAGATTGTGATCACTCAATTGGGGAATTATTGTTTTGTTTTACTTAGTATCATTCTGTTTTCCATTTGTATACAAATTAAATATATTGTTTATGTGTGTAGTGTTTCTATACACTAACAATGAAAGATCAGAAAGAAAAATTAGGGAAACAATCCCATTTACCACTGCAACAAAAATAATAATATATCTTGGAATAAACCTACCTAAGGAGGCAAAAATTTATACTCTGAAAACTATAAGACACTGGCGAAAAAAATAGAAGATGACACAAACAGATGGGAAAATATATCATGCTCTTGGATCGGAAGTATCAGTATTGTCAGAATGGCTGTACTACCCAAGACAATCTACAGATTCAGTGCAAATCCTATTAAGTTACCAATGGCATTTTATACAGAAATAGGATAAAAATTTTTTAAAGAATTGTATATACGCACACACATACACCCAAAGTCAAGGCAATCCTGAGAAAAAAATGGAGCTGGAGGAATAAGGCTCCCTGACTTCAGACTATACTACAAAGCTGCAGCCATCAAAACAGTATGGTATTGGCAACCCCCTCCCCCCAAAAAAAAGAAAAAAAAAAAACAACAACAACCAGAAATAAAGATCAGTAGAACAGGATAGGAAGCCCAGAAACCAACCCAAACACCTATAGTCAACTAGTCTACGACAAAGGATGCAAGAATATACAATGGAGAAAAGACAGTCTCTTCAATAAGTGATACTGGGTAAACTACACAGCTACATGTCAAAGAATGAAATTAGAAAATTATCTAACATCATACACAAAAATAAACTCAAAATTGATTAAGGACCTATATATATACTGGATACTATAAAACCCTTAAAGGAAAACATAGGCTAAACACTGACATACCCTGCAGTAATATCTTCTCAGATCCACCTGCTAGACTAATGAAAATAAAAGCAGAAATAAAAAATATGACATAAATAAACTTGCACAGCAAAGGAAACCATAAACAAAACAAAAAGACAACACCTAGAATAGGAAAAAAAATATTTGCAAATGAAGCAACTGATAAATGAGTAATGTCCAAAATATGCAAATAACTGGAGCACCCAATAAAAAAGACACATGCACACCAGTGTTCACTGCAGCACTATTTATGACAGCAAAGACATAGAAGCAACCTAAATGTCTATCAGTGGAGGGATGGATAAAGAAGATGTGGTACATAAATACAATGGAAAATTACTTGGCCATAAAAATGAAATGATGTCATTTGCAGCAACAAAGATGGATCTCAAGGTTTTCATATTGACTGAAGTAAGTTGAAGACAAAGACAAACATCATATGCTATCACTTAAATATGGAATCGAAAAAAAGGACACAAATGAACTTATTTGTAGAACAGAAACAGACTCATAGATTTTGGGAGCAAATTTATGGTTACCAAAAGGGACAGGGGGTGGGAGGGATGCAATGGGAGTTTGGGAGTGGCATATGTTCACTGTGGTGTATTTAATAAATGGCCAACACAAAACAGCTGTATAGCACAGGGAACCCTACCCAGTATCATGTGATAATCTATATGGGAAAAGAATATGAAAAAATATGGGATGTGGGTATATGTATAGCTGAATCATTTTGTTGGTCAGCAGACATTATCCAATTATAAATCAACTATACTTCATTACACCTTAAAAAATGTTTTCTGCTACCAAAATTAAAAAATAATAAATACATTACTTTTTATTAACACCTATCTTATAATAATGTAAGGAATAATAAACTATCTCTTAAAAATGAACTTTTATGTTTGGAAACGTAGTATATAAATTTTGGCAAAACATTTCAGATTGATGTTATAGTGTTAAGAAGGTAAGATCTTTTTTATCCTCAGGTACTTACATTAAAAAATGAATTTATTTGATGTCTATGTATATAAATACAGCTAGACATGCATAGGATATGACATGTACTTTTCATATCTTTATATTGTGTCTATGTCATTGAAAGTTTAAGTTTTGTTTTTAATCTAGAAGATTAACTGACTTGAAGCTTAATGTTTCATTCTCCTTCATGTATTGAGAACTGTAATAAATACTTGTCAGTCTTCCCTTATCTTAACTAAGTGTATTGAAAAATATTTGTATTTACTTTTATTAAAGCAAATTCTATCAGTTGAGATAAAAATGAATGTCTGTCTATTCTAGTTAGAAATCATAAGACTAGTCGAAGATAAGTACTGTTTCTTTCAGTCTCCCTTAATTCTAACTCCAGGGTCACACATAAATTGACAGCAAAATTTTAACAGTATTTGAATCAAATTCCTATCTTCTGAATTATTTTCAATCTCCCAGTTGAGCTTTAGTAATATGGTAAGTAAAATGGTTCAAGTGCTCAGCTTCTGCCAAGACTTTTGACATTCATTAGAATCTTAAAGCATGTTTGATAGGTATTTTTGGAAGCTAGCAGAATGCAGCCTAATGGCTGATCCAAAATGGTTTTAAAATAAAAATAATGTATTTTTATAATAATATAATATATAGGATTGCTATTTTTAATCTATTGGATACCTGTGACAGTCATCATTATCATATTGATTTTTCCTTTCATTGTGTTTCATTGAAATATATTTAATTTACAATGTAGTGTTGCTTTCAGTTGTATAGCAGAGTGCTTCAATTATCCATATATATTTTTTCAAATTATTTTCTAATATAGGTTATTATAAGATATTGACTGTAGTGTCCCATGCTATATAATAGGTCCATGTTGTTTTATATATGATAGTGTGTATATGTTAATGCCAAACTCCTAATTTACCTCTCTCCCTTCCCCACTCCCCCTTAATACGCATAAGTTTATTTTTTCTCTGTCTATGAGCTTATTTCTGTTTTGTTAATAAGTTCATTTGTATCATTTCTTTAGATTCCACAAGTATGTGATATCACATGGTATTTACCTTTGACTGACTTCACTTAGTATGATAATCTCTAGGTCCGTCCATGTTGCTGCAATGACATTATTTCATCCTTTTTTATGGCTGAGTAATAGTCCAGTGTGTGTGTGTGTGTGTGTGTGTGTGTGTGTGTGTGTGACATTTTCATCATACATTCATCTGTCAATGGACATTTAGGTTGCTTGCATGTCTTGTCTATTGTAAATAGTGCTTTAGTGAACATTGGGGTGCATGCATCTTTTCAAATTAGAGATTTCTCTGGATATATACCTGAGAATGGGATTGATAATAAGGTAACTATTCTTAGTTTTTTAAGGACACTCCATATTGTTTTCCATAGTGGCTACACCACTTTACACTCCCACCAGTGGTATAGGAGGGTTGCTTTTCATACTGATTTTTGAGATACTCTAGAAGCTAGTCTACTTAAAAGACACAGAAGAACTCAGAGTACACATTTTATTTAGAGTTAAGGTTGTTAAACCCCTTCTTAACCCACCTAAATTAAAAGAAAACAGAGGTTGAGACTTTTCTAGTTTTTTAGAATCTGACTCTTCAGACTGTGTAATAAAGTGAAAATAATGTGCTCCAAACAGTCAAGTTATTAACATAAAGATAATATGATGATGTTAATATAATTTGTGTGTCTTTCATCAGTACCGTGGATTCATGATTCTTTGTAAAGTCATCAACAAAGTAGGCTGAACTGGAAAATGCATTATTGTTTTTACATAAACAAAGTATAAATGGGACCTAGAATAAATGTCATTAAGAAAAGTTTTGATTGTAAAAGTAAAGTATAAAAGTATATGTTCCATTTGAGATTATAACTCACACTGATGAAGCAATCTTAGGAAGGAAGCAATTTATAAGTTCAGCCAAAGGGGTCAGGGGCTTTTTTCAATTTCTGTACTATAATTAGGTAATGAGCTTCATTTGAATTGTTAGAAGCTTTCTTTATAAGCGCAGTGTTTGAAGAAATCAGAGGCTAAATTCTCCCATTAGGTACTCATTTGTAATTATCACCACCAATTACAATGGATGTTTCCACATCGATAGCTTGGTGTAAAATTTAGATCTAGCAAACATGATCTGGGGAAATTCCATAAATATTTTTTATAAGTCATTACTTTGGTAATTAATTTATCTAACAATATTTTATTACAAAATAATCTGTTTATGTAGTTCCCATTGTGGCTTGGTGGCTTAAGTCCCTTACTAGTATCCATGAGGATTTGGGTTTGATCCCTAGCCTCGCTCACTGGGTTGAGGACCTGATATTGCTGTCAAGGATGTGGCTTAGATCTGGTATTACCATGGCTGTAGTGTAGACTGGCGGTTGCAGCTCCAATTCGACCCCTAGCCTGGGAACCTCCATATGCTGTGGGTGCGGCCCTAAAAAAGACAACAACAGCAAAATGTCTGTTTACTAAATGTCAGTTGATTTTTACAATAGGGATAATCTTACATTGTTGTTCTTGAATCATTTTTAGATATTCAGAAATACAGTTGACCCTTGAATATTATTTTCATAAAATATGATTTTGTATGAAAAAATATACAAATAATATAAGAACATCAGTTAGTTAAGATATGGATTTAACAAGATTGCTAATACAAGATTAATGTGGAAATATTAACTGCATTTCTCTATATAGCAACAAATTGAAAAGATCACAGTACAGTTTACTGAGATATATCAAGTATCTATGACTATATCTAGCAAGAGCTATGCCAGATTTCTGTAATCCATAACAAAAAAATTATTCCCAAGATAATTTATAGAAGAGTCAAATAAATGTAGAAATGTAACATGTCTTATATTGGGAAACTTGACATTTGTAAAAGGTGTTAACTCTTCCTCAGGTTATCTCTAGAATCATTGCAAACCCACTTGAAAATCAAAAAGATACTTTAATGTGAAAATTGATGAGCTGATTCTAAAATTTCATGGAAATGCACTGAACCACGAACTGGCCAGGGAATCAAAGTAAGAGAATAAAAGTTGAAGGACATACACCGCCCAATGACCAACAGCCCTTATGATGCTTCTGTAATTAAGACAGTGTATTTGTAGCTCAAGGAAAGAGAAGTAAGTTAGGAAAACACAATGGAGAATCCAGAAGCAGATGCACTCAAATGCAGTCATCTGGTATATGTCACGGTTGACCATGATGTGCAGCAGAGAAATGAGAGTCTATTTAAAAATGGAACTGGTGAAGTGAGAATCTGAACTAGAAGATAATCGAGAACCTTTGCACCTCACAACAACTATTAAGAGTATGGAGATTTTTGAATATAACAAGAAATAATAATGTATTTCTATTTTGTAGATCCAGTAAAAATACAAAAATATAAAGAACTTTTTACAAATCTAAGGTAAAAGAGAAGGAAAAAGAAAAAAAAATGCTAATATAGAAAAAGTCTTGAAAAGGCATTATAAAAAGGAACAGATACAAATAGCTAATAAACATAGAAAAAGGGCTCAGTGTCATTAGTCTCCCAGGAAATTCACATTAACTTCACAATTAGACAGTAATAACACTTGATCAAATGGCTGAAATAGAGAAGAAAATACCAAGTTTAAGAATGGTTGTGGAACAACTGGATTCATCTGTTGCGAGATAACTACCCTGTAAGAGCTATTTGGTGATATTTACTAGAGCAATGAAAATGAACATTATAAATGTATCTGCCAAATATTATATTCAACAAAAGAAGCCAGGCATACAAGGTTATGTTCTGTATCAGTCCTTTTCTATAAACTGTAAAACAAGCAAAATGAACCTGTTGTCGTAACAGCCAGGATAAAGTTTTCCTGTGAGGGCAGGGTAAGGATAGAGTAGACATGGGTTGAAGAGCAGGGAAGCCGGTTTCTGGGATGTTCATAATGTTCTGCTTGCTGTTTCTATGTACAGATTCACCTTGTAAAAAATAATCAGGGTGTACTCTTATGATTTGTGCCTGTATGTATGTATGGAACACTTTAATAAAGATTTCATTTAATGTTTTCATTTGTGTGCATTTCCTATAGACTCCATGTTTTGTTTTGCCCCCTTATATGTAGTATATATGCTACCTTGTGTGTACAGGCATAATATATATAGTTTGGAAATATTTTTGTAGTTATGAACAAAAATGTGAGTACACAGAACATAATATTAAAACAAGATTGGTAAACTTTTTACCCATACAAAATGAAACTACAAACTATTGGCCATTTTCTTCTCTCTACAAGTAAATAAGTAATTAAGTAATTGAATTAAAGGTGATTTTATATATCTGCATGTCTCTACAGGTATATCTACATATTTATATATCACAATATTTCTATTTATCTATTTTTTCTCTTTTTCTTTCATCCTATTTTTGTGTCTCCATCATCTCTTTTTAATTCCAGTATATGTCTTTAAATATTAAATATCTTGAAATATATTTTATTTATTAGAACTAGATTTAAGTCAATAAAACATTTTGCCAATTAGAAACTAGATTTTTTATGTTTTAAAGTTTTGTTGAAGTACAGTTGATTTATAATGTTGTGATAATTCCTGGTGTGCAACAGAGTGATTCAGTTATACATGTACACGCATCAATTCTATTTCAGGTTCTTTTCCCACATAGATTATCACAGAATATTGGGTTGAGTTCTCTGTGTAACAAAGCAGATCCCTGTTGGCCAATCATTCCATATACTTCAGTGTGCATTCAACTAGATTTTAAACACCTGAATTACATCCCTAAATGAAGTAAATTCAGTAATAAGTACAGAGTATACTAGCATAGAGTGGATGGATGTTCAACAAATATTTATTACATGTTGAAAGAAAAAAAGGTAACAAAAGTTTTATCTCTATATAGCTGCTTTGAATGGGAGAAGTAGTGTTCTAAAATGTCCAAGAGGAAAAAATAAAGGTTAAAAAAAAATAAAAAAATGTCCAAGAGGAAATTCACAGAAGGAACAATACAATGACAAATCTCAAAGAAAAAGCAAATAACTTTTTGTTAAATTATGAGATAATATAGTAATAAGTTGAAAATATAATATGCATATTATATTTAAATCAAAAAGTAAATGGAGAAGAATCTGTTGGAGCCACATATGAACAAATATGAGCAGGATATCATAAAATAAACTTTGAATAACATGTGATATATTCATAATTTACCCCTTAGAATTCCAAAGTGCTCATTGTTTTCCCCCCAAATGGACTACAGCTATCAGAGGCATTTATGTAATATTTTAATCTTCTAAATTTAATCTGAAACTTTGCTTTTTGCCTTTATTCTGGAATTGATAATATAAGTTGGCAGATAACTAATCATATAATTTCATTTATTATTAATTGATTGAATTATCTATTCCTTGATGATATATTGCCATTAGATCCTTCTGCTATTCAAAACATAGGGAAGTGGTTTTTTTGTTCTCAATGTTACTATATTTTATTTTTATTAAGATTTTTATTTTTTCAATATTGTTCATTTATAGTCTTATGTCAATTTCTACTGTACATCAAAGTGACCAAGTCATACATACATATATCTTTCGCTCATTATCCTCCATCATGTTCCGTCACAAGTGGTTAGATACAGTTCCCTGTGCTATACAGCAGGAGCTCATTGTTTATCCACTCCAAATGCAATAGTTTGCATCTAATAACCCCAAACTCCCAGTCCATCCAACTCCCTCCTCCTCCGCCTTGGCAACCACAAGTCTGTTCTCCAAATCCATAAGTTTATTTTCTGTGGAAGGTTCATTTGTTCCATATATTAGATTCCAGATATAAGTGATATCATATGGTATTTGTCTTTCTGACTTACTTCACTCAGGATGAGAATTTCTAATTCCATCCAAGTTGCTGCAAGTGACATTATTTTGTTCTTTTTTATGACTGAGTAGTATTCCATTGTGTATATGTATCACATCTTTTTAGTCCATTCATCTGTCTATGGACATTTAGGTTGTTTTCATGTCTTGGCTATTGTGAATAGTGCTGCAATGAACATTGGGGTGCATGTATATTTTTGAAAGAGTTTAGTCCGGATATATGCCCAAGAGTGGGAATGTTGGGTCATATGGTAGTTCTACATTTAGTTTTCTGAGGTACCTCCACACTGTTTTCCATAGTGGTTGTACCAATTTACATTCCCTCCAACAGTGTAGGAGGGTTCCATTTTCTCCACACCTTCTCCAGCATTTGTTATTTGTTGACTTGTTAATGATGGCCATTCTGACCAGTGTGAGATGGCACCTCATTTGCAATTTTGATTTGCATTTCTTTAATAATTAGTGATGTTGAGCATTTTTTCATGTGGCTGTTGGCCATCTGAATATCTTTACAGAAATTTTATTCAGGTCTTTTGCCCATCTTTTAATAGGTTGTTGGTTTTGTTTTTTGTTTTTACTGTTGAGTTGTATAAGTTGTTTGTAAATTTTAGAGATTAAGCCCTTGTCAGTTGCATGATTTGGAAATATTTTCTCCCATTCTGTAGGTTGTCTTTTTGTATTTTTTGTGGTTTCCTTTGCTGTGCAAAAGCTTGTCAGTTTGATTAGGTCCCATTGTGGTTTTGTTTGTTTTTGTTTTTGCTTTTATTTCTATTGCCTTGGGAGACTGGCCTAAGAAAACATTTGTATGGTTAATGTCAGAGAATGTTTTGCCTAAGTTCTCTTCTAGGAGTTTGATGGTGTCTGGTCTTATGTTTAAGTCTTTAAGCCATTTTGAGTTTATTTTTGTGCATGGTGTGAGGGTGTGTTCCAGTTTCATTGATTTACCTGTGGCTGTCCTGTTTTTCCAGCACCAGTTGCTGAAAAGACTGTCTTTTTCCTATTTTATGTTCTTGCCTCCTTTGTCGAAGATTAATTGACCATAGGTGTATTTCTTGGTTCTTTGTTCTGTTGCATTGATCTGTCTTCTGTTTTGGTACCAGTACCACCCTGTCTTGATTACTGTCGCTTTGTAATATTGCCTTAAGTCTGAGAGAGTTATTCCTCCAGGTTGGGCTTTGTTTCTCAAGATTGCTTTGGCAATTCTGGGTCTTTTATGGTTATATATAAATTTTTGAATTATTTATTCTAATTCTGTAAAAAATGTCATGGGCAATTTGATAGGGACTGCACCGAATCTATAGATTGCTTTGAATAGTATGGCTTTTTTTTTTTTGCTTTTTGCCTTTTCTAGGGCCGCTCCCTTGGCAAATATGGAGGTTCCCAGGCTAGGGGTCTAATCAGAGCTATAGCCGCCGGCCTATGCCAAAGCCTTAGCAACGCAGGATCAGAGCCACATCTGCAACCTACACCACAGCTCACAGCAATGCCGGGATCCTTAACCTACTGAGCAAGGCCAGGGATTGAACCCACAACCTCATGGTTCCTAGATGGATTTGTTAACCACTGAGCCATGATGGGAACTCCAAGTACAGCCTTTTTAACAGTATTAATTTTTCCAACCCAGGAGCATAGAATATCTTTTCCATTTCTTTGAATCCTCTTTAATCTCCTTGATTAATGTTTTATAGTTTTCAGCATTTAAGCCTCTAACTTCCTTGGTCAGGTTAATTCCTAGGTATATAATTTTTTGGGGTGCTATTTTAAAAGATTGTATTTTTATATTCTTTTTCTGATATTTCATTGTTAGTATACAGAAATGTGACTGATTTCTGAGTGTTAATTTTCTATCCTTCTACATTGCTGAATTTGTTGATCACTTTCAACAGTTATGGACTCAATTTGTTGAGTCCTTAAGGTTTTCTATGTATAGTATCAGGTCATCTGGGCAGAGTGAGAGTTTTACCTCTTCTCTTCTAATTTGGATACTTTTTATTTCTTTTGTTTGTCTGATTGTTGTGGCTAGGACTTTCAATACTATGTTGAATAAAAGTGGTGAGAGTAGGCATCTTTGTCTTGTTCCAGATTTTAGTGGGAAGGTTTTCAGCTTTTCTTTGTTGAGTATTATATTGGATGTGACTTTGTCATAAATGGCTTTTATTGTGTTAAGGTATGTTTCCTCTATAGCCACTTTGGTAAGAGTTTTCATCATGACGAGATGTTGGACTCTGTCAAAGGATTTTTCAGCATCTATTGAGATGATCATGTGATTTTTGACTTTTCTTTTGTTACTATGATGGATGACGTGAATTGATTTGCATATGTTCAACCATCCTGGCGAATCTTGGATAAATCCTACTTGGTTGTGGTGTGTGATCTTTTTTATATGTTGTTGGATTCAGTTGGCTAAAATTTTGTTGAGAATTTTTGTGTCTATATTCTTCAAATATATTGGCCTATGATTTTCATTTTGGGTAGTATCTTTTTCTGGTTTTGTGGGTGATGGTGGCTTCATAGAATGGTTTTGTGGGTGTTCTTTCTTCTTCAAACTTTTGGAAAAGTTTTAGAAGGATGCGTGTAAGTTCTTCTTTGTATGTTTGGTAGAATTCTCCTGTGAAGGCATCTGGTCCTGGACTTTTGTTTGTGGGGAGTGTTTTTATTCCATATTCCATTTCATTTCTAGTGATTAGTCTGTTCAGTTGGTCTGTTTCTTCTTGATTCAGTTTTGGTGGACTATATATCTCTAGAAAGTTGTCCATTTCTTCGAAGTTGTCAAATTTGTTGGCATGTGATTGTCCGTAGTAATATCTTATTTTTTTTTAATTTCTTCAGCATCTGTTGAGATTTTTTTCTCTCCTCTTGGTGAGTCTGGCCAGAGGTTTGTCAATTTTGCTTACCCTTTCAAAGAGCCAGTTCTTTATTTTATTGATTTGTTTATTCTATTGCTTTTTGAATCTTTATTTTATTGTTTTCCTCTCTGATATTTATGATTTCCTTCTTTCTTCTGACTTTGAGTTCTGTTTGTTCTTCTTTTTCTAATTCTTTATGTGGTAGGTTAAGTCGTTGATTCAAGAGTTTTCTTCTTTTTTGAGGAAGGCCTGTATCTCCATGAACCTCCCTCTAAGCATTGCTTCTGTGAAATCCCATAGATTTTTGAATGGATGTGTTTTCATTATCATTTGTCTCGAAGTATTTTTAATTTCCCTTTTGATTTCCTCCTTGACCCATTGTTTTTTTAGTAGCATATTGCTCGGTCTCCATGTAGTCAGTTTTTTCACATTCATTTTCCTGTGGTTAATTTCTATTTTCATGCTATTGTGGTTAGGGAAGATACTTGATATAATTTCTGTACTCTTAAATTTTTTGACCGTGATTTTGTGCCCCAGTATGTGGTCAATCCTTCAGAGTCTTCCATGTGCATTTGAAAAGAATGTATATTCTGATTTTTTTGTATGTCATGTCCTGAAAATGTCAATTAACTCTAACTTTTCTATTGTGTCATTTAGGGTTTCTGTTGCCTTATTGATTTTCTCTCTAGAGGATCTATCCATTGATGTGAGTGGAGTGTTAAAGTCTCCTACTATTATTGTATTACCATTAATTTCTCCTTCTTTGTTAGTATATGTTGTATGTGTTGGGTGCACCTATATTAGGGGCATATATATTGATGAGTGTAATATCCTCTTCTTGAATGGATCCTTTTACCATTAAATAGTGTCCTTCTTTGTCCTTCTTTATAGCCTTCATTTTAAAGTCTATTTTGTTTGTTATGAGTATTGCAACTCCTGTTTTCCTATCTTTTCTATTTGCATGAAATATCTTTTTCCATCCCCTCACTTTCAATTTATGTGTCCTTTGCCCTAAGGTGAGTCTCTTCTAGGAAGCATATTGTAGTCTCTTGCTTTTTTAATCCAATCTGCCGCTCTGTCTTTTGATTGGAGCATTCAGTCCATTGACATTTAAGATAGTTATTGATAAATATATATTTATTGCCATTTAAAGTCTTGCTTTCCAGTTGATTCTATCTTCTCCCTTGTCTTTTTTTTTTTTTTTTTTTGCACTTGGATGATTTCCTTTTATTTTTATACTTGTGCCCTCTTCTTTCTAGTATTTGTGAATGTATTGTTTGGTTTTAATTTGTGGCTGTTTCTCAAGTATGTTAACCCCTTCTTATATCTGCTTGCTTTAGCCTGGTAGTCATATAGGCTCAAACAGTTTGTAATGTGATTGATTTTTACATATGGAAAATGTACTAATACTGTATTTTACCCTGTTTTTGGCTAATGAGTTTATCTGATCTTTAAAAATGTTTACATCTGGAAATATTTTGTTCTTTGATGAGATTTTGTATAGCTTTCTTTCCTATTCTCATGGAATCAAGTTTTTCCTAAAATATATGTGCATATGCCTAAGAATAATGTAACTATCAATTTTAATGCACTAGAAAATTGTTCTAGTAGCTTATTTAATCCTTCAAACCAGTTTATAGAATGGATGCTAATATATTCTCTACTTAGTTACAGAAGGGTACTCTAATCAGGTCACACAGCTATTATATGACAGAGCCAAGATTCAGATGCAGAATTTGGTTCCAGAGCCCATATGCTTAACCACTGTACTACACTCCTCCTAGTCAACATGACTCATATTCATGTTTTCATAGACTATCCTATGTTCAGATCTATGATTACCATTGCTGGAGAATTTCAAAGTTGTCTACTATTATTTTATTTACTAATATTAAGCTGAGTTACAATAACCATATAATGAAATACCTGTTACTACTTTCTCATAAAATAAATGATGTCAAAAGTATTTATATCATTGTCGAATGCCTCTCACTTGCCTTAGGGATGTTCATAAGTTAGAACTGATGGATGTTTCTTTACCTTCCAAGCCTGTTAACAAAATGCAATTCTAAGCCGTTGTAGATTCTGTAACAGATATATTGTTCACCATATTTTTCCATTGGCATGAGTTCATCCTCTATATGGTGACTCACAGGAGTTGCCACAGCTAATACTTAAGCAAGGTGTAGTTAGAAGAAAATTAGAGTTTGAAAGTTATAAAAGCTTATTTTAAAAGCAATGTATTAACTTGTTTGGGGACTTCTTAGAATAAGATGGTAAAGTCATTTTCTAACAGCACATATCATGCCACTCTCTTTTGGTATTGATAGATTTTCCACCACAAATTCTTACTAATATCTGAGCCAAATAGTGTTTATAACTAGGTATAAGTATTATATGTATGTATGTATGTATATATACAAGTGAAGTTTAGATTATGACAACCACATATTCTCTATAGCTTTCTTCTAGAGGAGCATGCAATGGAATTTGGTTTATAATGTGAAAATATTGTGAGTAAGCAATTATTATAAATAATATATGGTGCTTTCTAAGTGTAGCAATCTTCAGATTCTATGCTTGATATTTTTCTGCTTTTATTATCTGTACAAACTAGTATCTGAATTACTATCTAATTAAAACTATTTTATATTACCCCAGCACTTACATTGACAGATGTTTGTGTGTGTGTGTACACAAAAATAGACACTGAATATTTTATGAAGCATTATACAATAAAAATGTATTTGTTTATTGCTATCATTCAAATGGCCAAGCAGGTATTACTCTTCTGATCCCTGCAGAAATATGCATTGCTAGTAGAAGTCTTACATTCTAATGCCCATTCCAGAATCACCTCTATAAATGTAGAAAAAAAATGCATGGGTAATATTTTAAAACTTTTCTCTCAGGGAACTGAAAAAGGAAATATGTGGCTTACAATTTATCTTTTTGAATGATTTTTTTAATAAAGGAAATAGATTTCACACTCTTTGGTCTGCATGCACAGCAGCATATAGGTACTTATTTATCAGAATGGCAAAAAAAAAATAAAGATAAAAAAGGCAGGAAAGAGAATTGAAAATTTAAAGAGCAAACTTTAAGAATAATTTCAAGCAGGGCTTTGCCTACAAAACCTCTCATGTATTTTCATGATCAAGCTTGAGATTGTGACAAAAAATATTGATGTTAAAAGGTATTTGAGCAAATATTGTTATTTATTGTTTTCAACCAAAAATATAATTTCGGATACATTCATTAAATCTCAAAAATTCCCTGTAGGATCCAAACAAATAGATTTGGATTTGATAAAGTTAGAGAGTATATTTAAATGTGACTTTTGTTAAAGTTTAAATCTGTCTCCTTTAAACTATGTTTCTTCTAACTAAAAAATTTAAACTTAAACGATTTATAATTTGTTTTAAACATTTAAAAATGTGTCACTTGTTTCACTGTATAATGGCAGCATAGCTTCAGATAATTTAAGCACGAATACAGTGTTTTGATTCTAGGCCCAGGATATAAGCACAACTATATGAATTACAATAATGATAATTTATGTAAGGGTGTCAAGCCTCAGTTTCTTCATTACTAATATGTTGATAATAATACCTAGCTAGTATGTTTACTGTGACTGTTAATGTGACTAATCATCCAAAGTACTTAGGGCAGACTCCAACACATAAAATTTAGATATTGAGATTCTGCCTCAGGTTTTAGATTCTCTGCACTACTACAGAGCCATTAGAATTATCCTGTCACTAACAGAGGTGACCCATGCCAACTTTTGCATATTATCTACAATTTTTCAAATGTAGGCCTCGAGGGAGATAAACCAAATAATACAACACATAGGGCAATAATTTTGAGGTCCAAATCTTTGTAATTTAAAAGGAATTAAAAAAAAAAAACTTCTCTAATCATATTAAAATATTGTAGAAGGCACATTTTGTTCAAACAATTCTTTGTTTTATTTTTATACTCTTTCTAATTGGTGACCAATATTATGTTTATATTTCCAGAAAGTACAGAATCAATAACCTGTATTTCTGGAACATCCGTGTCATTTCCCTTTCTATCTTTGTAGACAGGAAATCTGTGATCATCTGACCACATATCACCAAGTACCTCCAATCTGTCACTTTTGCTAAAACTGTGGTGGTGTTCATTTGTATTACTTCATCTTAGCTCACTTATATACATCCTTTAGTGTGATGCATCAGTGATAAACAATAATGCAGATTCTTTTTTTTTTTTCTTTTTAGGGCAGCAGGTGTGGCATATGGACATCCCCCAGCTAGGGGTTGAGTTGGACCTGCTACTGCGGGCCTACACTACAGCTACAGCAATGCCAGATCCGAGCTGCATGTGCAGCTTACAGCAACATTGGATCCTTAACCTACTGAAAGGGGCTAGGGGTTGAACCCACATCCTAATGGATACTGGTTGGATTTGTTTCCACTGAGCCACAGTGAGAACTCTAGTAATGCAAATTCTGGTAATTAATTTTCTATGGTCCACCATAAAACATGCATTGGAAATGGCTTCAACAAAGTCAGCTAAAGTTGTGATTATTAAGATAGTACTTACTGATATTAAATTCAAGATAATAATACACATCTGGTCCCTATATTAAATTACTCCTAGTAATGTTAGTTCAGATATTCATAATTGTTTATATGGTAGAAATTTGCATTGCCATTTTTAATTTTTGTGTTCTTACAAAAGTTGAAAAAGAAGCAAAACTCTTTAAAATGTTCATTATTCAAGTTAACTTTTATTTTTTATATATAATTATGATTTTATTTTTTATCAGGACACTAAAATCAAGTGACTGGCAAATGTGTCTTCTGTAAAATGCCTTTTAAGTTTTATAGACTTGAAAATATGGAAGTGCAGTAACTAATTTATATTTTTAAAACATATTTTGTTTTTAACTCATGTTAATTCTCTAGAGAAATTGGAGAGACAGAATAACATTTGCAAAAAGCAAGTATCAGGAGATGGATAAAATGATTAAGAATAAATCAAGTTGTGTATAAGTTAGAAAATATTATTTTTGTAAAACATATGATCTTAAATCATGATTAAGCCTTCAGGATTTTATTTTTATTCTGTGGGGAGGAGGGGTAGCTCTTTAAAAATAGAGAAAAGTCACTCTAGGTAGTCCATTAGCTATCTAACTAAATATCTTCACTTTGCTATTATTGACATGGAATATTCTGTGATTCTTTTCCTCTCAGTAGGCATGTACTTTAGTAGTATTGCCTCATATAAAGAAGTATACTATAACCCAGCTTGTGATAATTGACCATTATTATGCAGTATTAATAGTTTCTGTAATTTCATCATTAAGGTATTTTTTTTAGTAAAAGTACTTATTATGGGAAATGGAAGCACTGAATGACTGGTAACCACAAGTAATTCACTCATTCATTTAACAACATGCATTATGGTATCACCATTAACTTTTGTAATTTATAAGTGTCCAGACATACCAAGACAAACAAAGCAGATTCTTCAATAATGGATAATTGAATAAGTCATTGTTCTACAAATGATTACTACAATTTAGTAAGTGCTAAAATACGTATATTCTAGGTGTCCTGGAAGAGCTCACTTTAACGAATATGAGCCCAAACTAAATTCTAGGGTATAGAAATATAAATTGATTCATTGACTTAGCATCCCCTTTTTTGGTCTCTTTCTCCCTCCCTTTAGGTGTCTGTACAGAAAAATAGATTATATGAAATGTGAAAGTTAGAAAATCTGTTCTTTTACATTTATTTTGCATGTTTGTCTAATCCGATATTGTTAACTTTATCCTTCATCTAGTTAGATCTCATTTATTTAAATTGAAAAGACATTTTTTGCTCTTGGCGAGCTAACAGACTTGCAGGGGTACACATAAATACAGGCTTTCAATAAAAGTGTTTCTTGTAAAGCTCTTAAAAACATGTACTGAGTTAGATTTTTATGTCAACCTGCTTAAAAAAGGACAGTAAGCAGGACTGGGCATAAAACTAAGTAGAAATATAAGTATGTTTAATTTGAAGAGTCTGGGAGATATCTGTGTTTATCTTAGTATAAAACTCAACACAAAGATATTTATAATCAGTTTGATGCTGGAAATGAAGTGAGAGTCTAGGGGAAAGGGCACGCATAGCTCTGTGATGATAGTGACAACAAGCTAGCAGAGCAACCAGAGGTTTAAGAAATTGGGAAAGAGGTTTAAGAAATAAGGAAGAGCCCTTTTAGGATCAGAGGCAACACCCGGGGTTTAGAGAGTCTGTATAGGTCCCGGAGCAGTTAGGTTTAAAGACGTTCCCTGATCCACAAAGAGATCCACAGATCCACAAAGAATAGAGACTCTCTGGGACTAAGGGCTTAAGCATGACCTTGACCAAACACTGGCTGAATGATATAATATGATGCTCTGACGTAGAGGTAACTCCTAGGAAGACTGATTTAGAAATAGAATCACAGACATCCCTGTAGCCTGGAAGTCTGCATGGAAGACCAAGACTGAGCCCTTACAGAGGTAATCAGAGAGGGAAAATCCAATCTCCTAGTCTCTAGTTGAAAAATAGATAAAAAAGTAAACTTGAACTGTGAAAGCAGGCTCCACATTCAGTGGTAATGGGTTAAAATGTAACTGATTAAAGGGGCTTAAGCACAATACTCTTTGACCAGTAAAAATGGCTTATTCTGTTTCAGAGTTAAAATATAAAAACAATAGAAGGTATCTGAGGAAGTGCATCATCAGAGACTTCATACTGTGGGGGGGGGGGGGGGAGTAGATTTCAGAGAGTTATTTCAGCCAAGTCACTAAACAAATAAATGACCAGGAAAACAGCAATATCCAGATCAAACCCTGGGGAGGAAGGAGCCTAGGGGATTACAATCCATAGTTGTTAAGTGTATTTTCTAAAAGGTTCAGTTTTCAAGTAAAAATTATGAGACACACAAAGAAACGGGAAAGTGTAATCCACATATGGGAAATAATGAAAGCTTATAAATTGTTTAATGAAGCAGGCCAGATGTTAGACTTCGCAGACAAAAACTTCAAAGGCATAATAAACGGAAGTTTGTCCCATGTTTATGGATAGAATAATTAATATTGTTAAGATGGCAATAATCCTCAAATTAGCCTACAGATTCAATGCAGTCACTATCACATTCCCAGCTGGTCTTTTTTTTTTTTTTTTTTCCCCATAAATGGACAGCTGATCCTAAAATTTATATAGAAGTACAATGAACCAAAAAAATCCGTTAAAATCAGTACTCATTAGAATTTGACTTAAAAGAGTTTTTTATATTCTGTACAGGACAACATTCCTATCTGTGAACAGAAATCATTTGCCTTGTTGTGGGCAGAAAAAAAAATCCCTATTGCTTTAAGTTTATCATATCTTCAACCATACAGGATTATAAAACAGCCTAGTCACAAACAAATCACTCTGGGGTGCACACTTCCCTGGAATGATAATCCCTTGAGGGTCTGCCAGAAAATGCCCAGCATTCTTCTCTTTTCAGGAGATTTTTTTCTGTCCATTTCCAAATATTTTATCAGGACATAACAAGTGATTTAAATGCCTAAAGCTTTGACGAAATACATTTATTTATCATTAAGAAAGGCTTAAGGTGGAGAAAGAAAGCTTCCAAAAGAAAATGGTGGAGCTTGCTAACCCTTAATTGGCTTCAAACAATTTAGAAACTATATTTGTTATTATCAATTAAGAATGTACTGGCTCTTTGTATGATCATATTCCCCATTTGTAGATTCAATCAATTGTGATCAAAAAGCAAAGAACAAATGATATACAGTTGCTGCAAACAAAGACTACAAACTGGTCTCAAGTAGGTTAAATTCAGCTCCTAAAATAGATTTGGTGCATACAGATCAGAAATCTATTGATTTTTAATAGCAATTGTTTTAGTTTATGCACATCTTCCACAATTCTCTAGTTTGAATCAGTCCTTATTTTCTTAATTCTAGTTGGTTTCACTTATTTTCATTTACTTCTTGAACCCTGTATTCATTTGCACTTGATACCCCTGCGTGAGCCCCTTGTTTTCTGAAAGAAAATAATTACTAGTAGATTTCCAGAATCAGGGTGTCATAAAGGAAATGTCTTCCCATCCTATGCCAGGAACTACATAGATTTTTTTTTTTAATGGTTCTTATTTTTTCCATTATAGTCGATTTACAGTGTTCTGTCAGTTTCTACTGTGCAACAAACTGAACCAGTTTTCTCACATTCTTTTTCTCACATTATCCTCCATCATTTTCCATCACAATTCTCTGGATATAATTCCCTGTGCTATACATCAGCATCTCATTGCTTATCTGCTCCAAATGCAATAGTTTGCATCTATTAACCCCAGACTCCCAGCCCATCTCACTCCCTCCCCCTCCCCCTTGACAACCACAAGTCTCTTCTCCAGGTTCATGAGTTTCTTTTCTGTGGAAAAGTTCATGTGTGTCATATATTAGATTCGAGATATAAGTGATATCACTGGAATACTACTCAGCCATAAAAAAGAATAAATAATGCCATTTGTAGGAACTACATAGATTTTGCTATTAGAAGGCTGATATTTCCTTTTCCTCTCCTCCAGGTCACACAATAGTAATAGCAATAGTAACATCTAGTATTGCATATTCTCCAACAGTTCTCTGTGGTGGGTTTTATTATTACTGCTAATTTATAAATAAGGAAACTGAGACATACTTACTTTTTCAAGTTATTAAGTGATGAAGCCAGGATTCTGGGATAGGTAATTGGGCACCAAGACCTTTGCTCTTTATTACTTCTCTATTTGACCACACTTAATGCACTGATAAATCATCCAGTAATTATGGTAATGATCTTAGTAATAATTTCACAGATATAAGCACTTACTATGGACCAAGAACTTTACTAAGCACTCTGTAAAAATTATGTCACTTAACCATCATCCAAATTTATAAATTATGTATTTTTATTATCTCTATTTTACTGATGAGAAAACTAAGGTATGGAAAAGTTATTGGCTAGTTCAAGTTCATATGGGAATTAAAGGGCATAGCCCAAAATTTAATTAATTCAGTATAGCTCTAGAGCCTGTGTTCTTAGGGTTATCTTTCTATTTATTTCAAGACATTGCAAATAATTTGTGAAGAAAGAATATGTCATCACAAATAGTTCCCCCAGATTATGTATTGTTTTAATCTCTGTAGATACTCATGTGCAAAAATAGATCTTCTTAGCCAGACAGTGCTTTATCTATTGCTAGTGTGTGTAGCCTCTGATTTAAAGGACTTTGCATACTGCTCCACATTCCCTCTTTAGAGTCAACTTTTTAATTCAAGCAGAACTCACTTAATTTTAAAGGCATTATTGAATTTATCACTCAAATGGGAAGTGAATACCTGATGAAGTAAGACAGAAGCACAGGTCTATCTTGATATACGTAACAGTAAAGTTTCAGATACAGAAGTCTCTGAGTCCTGCAGAAAATAGGTAATATCACCAATGACTATCAGTTTAATATTTGTGGGTGTATTTTATTAATGACAGAAAGAACAGGAAATTGGACTCCTCCAGGATTACATTATCTGTCTGGTTCATTTGACATTTTGCTTTTTAAATACTTTATTATATTATTTTTTGGCTGTGCCCATGGAATGCAGAAGTTCCCAGGCCAGGGATAGAACCCACACCACAGAAGTGACCCAAGCCACAGCAGTGACAATGCTGGATCCTTAACCCACTGAGCCACCAGGAAACTCCTAAATGTTTTATTTATAAAATAAGCAAGATCAGAGAAACTGGGATAACCAACATATCTCAGTTTGAGATTTTCCCTGTTTTAATATTGAAAGTTCATGTCCCAGGAAATCCCTCAGCCCTGGGCAGAACCAGCATAGTGTTCACTATAAATTGGGCTATTTTGAAGGCAGGTAAAAACAGTAGTAGCGTTGTCTGCTTTCCTCCCAAATCTCATGTTTCTTCCAAAGGACAAAGTTTGTAACTATAGGAACCATGGGTAAACACCCATCAAGGCTCCGGTAAACAGGTATTAATGTGATCAGAGGCACTGGAAACTGAAATAAAAAATGTTTCTTCCCAGAGCAATGATCAACTTGCTTTATTATCAAATAGTCCCCATATGGTCTAATCAAAGTGGTTTTTTTTTTAACATTTTAATAGGATTCCATGGCCAGCAAAATTTGCTCAGTAAGGTGATCTAATAAATAACTGCCTAATCTATTTTTAAATTGTCACTGCCTTTATTTTCGTGTAATGCCTTATCATAAAGAGATAGAGAGGAACAAAATCCATTGAAAGTCTCAGTGAGTACTCAAGGAAAGCAAATATGCAGTACTGTCCTAGGAAATGCAAGATTAACTCTTCTTACATAGCCTACCATTATCATAACATTAACATTCTAGCCCCTTGTCAAGGGTTGTGCTCCTTTGATGTCTAAAATTAAATTCATTGTTAGTTCACTTTAATAACCTTAGTTATGCCCCTAGTAAATTAGCACTTCTTTATGAGAATACTGCATAGATCTCTATTTAACATACAGCTAACCTAAAAGGGCAGTGTTCAATGATTCATATCTGAGTGATTATTTTGTCACTAATAACCTGCTTCTTTAAGGAATAAACCTGTACTTTCAACCATAATGATTCTTAAATCAAAAGAAGCAAAACCTGTGGGGAGAATGACATTTATAGTTGAAAATATTGATTATGTATGGCAGAGCTTGGCTACAGGTGTCATTACATTTCACCTGTATGAAATAAGAAAATGAGTTTTCATCAGTAGAACCTATTATTTGGAATGAATTGGGCTTGTGGAATTAAGAGAAGATAGTCGATATACCTTACACCTATACTGTGAAATTCAATCTTAGGTTACCTTCTTAAAAAGAAACTGTAAGAGGTAATTTTCTTCAAATAATGATACTAGGCTCTGCAAATAGCAAATATTCAAACATAACACTGAAAGCTATTAATGATTATTTCTATGTCATATTATATTTAATGAATTTCAGTTATTCCATATAAATATTTCTGTCATTCAACAGCAATCTTTTTTATCAGTTGTTTTTTGAATCAGGTATGAACTAAACCCTTAGCTGCTAGGGACCCAGACCTTGTCTGAGGAATCACAAGTTGTGCATCATCAGCCCAAGGAAGGCAATTCACAGAGCTGAACTTGAACCTTTTTCTAGGTGTAATATTGGCAAAAAAACAATCTTACCGTGGAGAAACCATCTTACCAGGGACATTTTAAATGTTTCAGAATCAGAGTCAACTATCAACTGTATTTAAGTTTATGTATTATAATTATATATTAATTTAAGTAAGTAAAGTAGAAAACTTATTATTCAAAGTCCCCTAATTTTTACAGCTTCATAATATTTAACACAGTGTATGTATGTTTTTGTATCTGAAGCAGAATCATGTGTAAGTCAGCAACCATGTGTTTTACTTAGGGAATGTTAATAAACTTATTTAAAGATATTTTTCATCTTTAGATAGGTCTTTTATTAAAAGGTGCACAAAAACATTATCCTGAAAACAGAAGGTTTGAATAGAAAGAAATATGTTACTTAAATTAATTCAAAGTTTTGTATAAATTACTTACCCATTTTTGTCTAGTTTATGGTCAAGTAGGAATTGAAAGAGGTTTTTTTTTGTTTTGTTTTGTTTTGTTTTTAGTTTTATGACTTCAACGGACATAAATTTTGTTTGGAATAACCTATAATATATGTAATTAATAATTTAAAAATAATGAGAGAGATAATTTAAATTTATTTTCATGCCCTTGTGTGAAGCCAAAATTTTTACATATTTTATTTAATTTTCAGAGAACCCTATAAATCAGATATAATATACATATGCAGTATATATATATGTTATGTAATCATGCTTTTATTTCAAGTAAGAATGCTTTCAAAGAGATCATGCTAGACATCACATGTATGAAGACAAATGGCTTAAAACATTGCCTTTAAGACTCGAATCCTTTATTTACCATGTTAGAGCAGCAACAGCATTGTCATTATTTCAAAGCTTTAGTCCAGATGTATGTGTTTGAGTATGAGTTTTATTCCAAAAATTTAGAACTATGTTTTAGAAGGAAGGGGCAGAGAGTTATATATAATTCCAGTCATTTTTCAATGCAGAGATTTTTACACCTGTCGATAAAATTCATTCTCATCAGATTTCTCAGATGTAATAACAGACCTCAGTCTGCCCAAAGTCTTAGAGATTTCTTAAGGCTGAACTGGGAGGCAATGAAGTTTCCCCTCCTCTGCTACAAAACTGCCCTGTGCACTTCAAACCAAGGTGACAACATAGAATGAGGAGGAAACATTTAATATGCAAAGGCTGTTTTTGTATATTTTTTTCCCAGCAAACATTATAGATTTCCATTTATTGATACAGATTTGGGTTTGTTGTTCTTATAAGATATGAACAATGTTATATGCCTAAATACGATATATGTTCAATAAATAGAGTCACAGAAAAAAAATCCATTATTTCATAGAGTATTAACTATTTTTTCTGGAATCTAAGAGGAGAGAAAATTCCACCATTCTTTTATCATTATTACTCAGAATAGTCAAACTTTAGAAGGAATTTCTAGCATAGACATTGCAGTGGTCAAGAAAGCATACAGTTTTAAAATCCCACCCAGCCCAAGCTGCTCTCGTTTGAGCAACTTGATTTGTTGTTAAAGATACCTACAGAAAGTCTCATAGAGACTAACGCTGCATGAGCTTTTTTTTTTTTTTTCTGACTGAAGATAACAGAGTAAAGTTCAAATATATGAAAATTATACTTAAAAATGAATTGCAATTTTGTGCAAGCTACCAAAACCCTCTCTGTGTCAGTGTACTCATATGTAAAATAAGCATTGATATCCTTCAAAAGTTCATTGTGAGACTGTAATGAGGCACTTTATTACAGCACTGAGCCTAGGGGTTGGCACAGAGTATTTCTGTCCTCTAATATAATTTTCTACCAACCAATTTATGTCTGCATTTAATTAAAATATACTGGCTATTTTAGGTTTTCAATTCTGATATTAAATATTTCAGTGGTTCCTAGTTGTAATTGATATTCTATATCAATTACATTGTAATGTTCAAAATGTATGTAATTTATAGTTCTAACAAACTTATTAAACAATTTAAAATGGTCAGTTTACCTAATGGAGGTTGTCAGCAAAATTCTTGTTTCACTTCTGTACAATATAAAGGAGTAAAGAGGTTTACATATTAAAAGCAAACTATGAAGTATAATTTATAAAAGTTCTTGTAGTCTTTGGAAAAAATGGAGTGCAGTAGACTTACACTCACGTATATGCTGTATCTTATAATTTATCAAGTATTTATTATTTTTATTTAAGTTACTGAAGCAAGGCTATGGTCTACTTGATATATCTCAAACTAAGAAACCATTTTAGAAGGTTTTTATTCCACTGTCAAAATGGAAAATGCCTCTAATATCTTAGACACTGAAGGGTGATCATTTCCCACACATAAAGCATCTATCAATTCCTATGCTTGTAGTCATATTGGTACTCATTGTATAAATTCTTAGAACCAAAACTTCATTAAGTGTCTTCAGTAAATCTTCAACAATTTTCAGTTTTTTCAATTTAATCATTATTTCTCATTGTATTAATTTTGGGTTTCTTTATTACTCTTTATTATTTATAGAATGAATTTTCACATGTTCCTGAGGACATAATTTATTTTCATATCATTAATTGCTATTTGCAGTTCATCATACTATATGCTTAAATTATACTGTCTTTCATTCTCTTATCTGTTCCTATCAAAATTACATATTGATGGAACAATCCATCAAGGAAAACAAATATAGTGAATACTTGATGCTGTAGGTCTGTTCATTCAAATCTGTGTATATCATAACTGTTCTATTTATCTATGAAATAGATCATATAAAAAGAAAAACAAAAGGAGCTCACACATGAGAATGTAAAGAGCATGTTTTACTAGAATATCTAATTATGCAGGACAAAGAAAGTTTGGACAAAGAAAAGTCCTAAAATTATGCATTACTAAGGTCATCAAGTATAACTGCACTGTTATCTTCAATGCATAGAATAGGTGGTATTCCAGATGAATTACATGGTGAAATAAACAGTCTTGCCATATTAACTATGCATTTGTATTATACATTAAGGTTTAAAAATATAAATCTCCTCTTTATCAATCTCTTCCCCCCCACACACACATATACACACACCTAGTCTTCAGTGTTTTATAAGCACACAGTAACTTCAGAAGTTTCCATTGGATTTCACTTTATCATCTATTTGAGGCTCTGTTATTAGATTCTTAGAAAAATTAGTTTATTAGATATTCTGGATGAATTACATTCTTTATTATTATGAAGTGCCCCACTTTATCCCTAGCAATATGTCTTTTTCTGAATTCTAGTTTGTCTGTTATTAATATATCCACTCCAGGATTCTTGCTTGGTATTTCTCTGGTATATTTGTTTCTTATCTTTTAGTTTTACTTTATCAATATATATTTTAAAATCATTTTCTTAGAACATCATATAGTTTGATCTTTTATTTTTTTTTTACTCTGAAATTGTCTTTGAATTAGCATTGTGTAGGTATGGTAGCCACTAACAACATGTGGCTGGTAAGCTTTGAAATGTTGCTGAACTGATAACTGAGGTATGTGCTATATGTATAAATACACTCCAGATTTCAAAGATGTAGAAAAAGATGTAAACTATCTCATCAGTGATTTTATATTACTTACATATTGAAATAAAATTTAAAGTATTTATTTAAATGTAGTATACGTTTAAGTTAAATTAATTTTTGTATTCTCTTAATGTGGGTAATAGATTTTTCTAAGTTATGTTAATGGCTCCAATTATGTTTATATTGAACAGTTTTGGTTTACATTTATGCAGATGGTTTTAAATCTACCTTCTTGTTTGTGTTTTCTATTTTTCCGCACTTCTTTTTTCTTCACATTTCCATCTTTTTCTTCCTTCTGTTAGATTGTTTTTATGATTCTGTTCTATGTCTACTATTGGCTTATTAACTAGAACTCTTTTCAACAGTTACTCTTTGGTTTATAAAATACATCTTTGATGTAACAGAATTTACCCTAAAATAATATTATACTTTATATATGAAGATTCTCACAACAGTATATATAATTCCATTTTCGTCCTCTTACTTTTGTGCTGTTTTAGCTTTATTATACTCAAATATATGCTCTAAAACCCACAATAAAGAGTCAGTTATCTTTTAAAGATACTAAAAATAGGTAACGAAGTATCTCATATAGATCCAAATATTTACAGTTTAATGCACTCTTCATTACATTGTGTATATACAAATTCCTATTTGGTATTATTTTCCTTTTTCTTAAAGAACTTCATAAAGCCTTCTGGTAGTACAGGTCAACTGATGAAGAATTCTCTCAGATTTCACTTCTCTAAAATGTCTTTATTTTTGAAAGATATTTCTACTAGGCATTGAATGCTGAGTTTGTAATTCTTTTCCCCTCTCGATGCATGATTTTGTTTTTGTTTTTGTTTTCTGACTGCTTAATTAGATTCTCTTTATTAATTGTTTTCAGTCACTTGATTGCTTGGTGTGGTTTATTTTATGTCATTTTACTTTCATATATCTGGGATTTTATCATTTCCATTATATTTAGTAAATTTATGGGTATTATTTCTTTAAATATTTTTTCTTCTCTTCCTTACCTTCATTCTGAAATTCCAGTTACAATACATATATGTATTCTTGTTGGCCTATTCATTTTTATTTTTATTATTCATCATTATTATGTGCATTGGTGGTATAGTGGTGAGTACAGCTGCCTTCCTTTCCATTTTTATTGCTCTTAGTCTTGCTTTTTCTTTTATCCTTTTTTAAGGACACATCTGCAGCATATGGAAATTCCCAGGCTAGAGGTCGAATTAGAGCTTCATCTACTTCTTACTTCACAGCCACAGCCACACCAGATCTGAACCTTGTCTGAGATCTGTGCTGCAGCTTGCAGCACCACCAGCTTCTTTAACCTGCTGAGTTAGGCCTGGGATCAAACCAACATCCTCATGGATGCTAGTCGGGTTCCTTACCCACTGAGCCACAACAGGAGCTCCTTAGTCTTGCTTTTCTATGTCAGATAGTGTCTACTGGTATGTCCTCAGACTCACTGACGTTTTCTTCAGAAGTATCAATCTTTCTGTTATTTCCATCCTGTTCATTTCTTAAATAAAATATTTTTATTTCCATAGACATAAGTTCCATTCGTGCCTTTTTTTGGGTTTCATCTCTCTCTTCATTATGTTCAAGTTTTCTTTAACATCCTTGAGCATAGTAATAATATTTATATTAGATGTTTTAAGGTCTTCTGCCTATTTCATCTTCACTATAATTGCTGTTAATTTATCTTTTTCTGTTTATATTTTACATTCTCCTGCTTCATTACTTGCTAGTTATTTTTGTATATAATTGATTAATCATGGAATTTGGGTTTATTCAAAGAGTATAGACTTTGTTCTTATACACATATAAATTAGTGAGGATTCATATTATCTTTTAGAGATTTGCTTTTAAGCATTTAAGCCCCTGTCTAGGGCATGACTCTTTGGAGGTCTTTCCCCAGCACCTTTGTCTTTATAAAGTTTCTTGATTCTGGCTGGTGGGAATGGAAACTCCTCCCTGCCCTGTGAACTCTGATAAAAGTTTGACCTGCTGTTTACTGGTGGTTCTTTTCTTGAGCTTGAGGAATTTCAAACCTTAGTTTTATGCACAGACTAGTAGACTCTAGGCTCCTTTGCAGATCTCTGGAGCTTATTCTACGTTTAGCTGTCTCATTCATCACGCTCTGCCCAGCGTGATGAATGAGACAGCTAAACGTAGAATAAGCTCTAACTTTATCAAATATGAACATCATCTGTTCAACTTAGAAAAACTGCAGGGCTGTTTGGGTTTCAACTCCTTAGGCTATTTCCCAGGGGCACTTTCCTTTTTCAGAGACCACCATCCTCTGTTACATGTTGTCCATTCTGAAAATAGTTTTTCCTGTGTTTTGTCTAGTTTTCCATGTATTTATGGTGGAAGGGCAATTCCCCTGATGAAAGAAATGAAACTCTTTATTTTATTTTTCAACCACAACATCTGCATTTAAAAGAATGTTATGTGTATTTAATATTTTAAGTTACTTCCTAACAGAACAGTTATGGAAATATTAAATCAGCATAGACCATACCAAACTTTTCAAGTTAAATAACACCAGGGTTAACGTGTAGTAAATTCATAAATTGGTAGCCTGAACCAGAGCAAAAATACTAAAGATTTATTTTTTAACCTTAAAAAGACTTTGGGTTTTGCATCTGATCTGTTGGCTCCTCCTACTCCTACCTAGTAGTCTTTATCTCACCTCTTCCCACATATCGGTCCAAGTGATTTTATTTTATTCTCCAGGAGAAAATAATCCTGTCAATATTTGCTTTCCAACTTTTTTTTTAAAAATAAATATCTACATTTTGCTTACCAAGACCTACTCTTTTAATTTGCAAAAAATTAATTTTATAAATCAATATATTTCATATAGACTGCTTCTTTATATAATTACTTAATCACTCTATGTCTCTTGAAAATATAGTTGCTACTAAGTAGAAGAAAAGTTTACAAAAATATTAGCAAACAAAATAATAATGTTAATATGTTATATAAATGATATATAATGATTATTATATTATCTTTCTACAAAACAATAGCCCATCAAGTGGAACTATTACTATAACTTTTAACTGGTAAGAAAATTCAAATGGTTTAAAGATGTGTTGAGAGAATCCTAAGGAGAAATGCGTACATCTATAATCATAGTAAAAAATTATAATCTCCCTTTCTCTCCCCAAAATATGTTATTAAAGCAAACCTAAAATTTTTGAAAATGTATGGAAGACTTAACAGAATTAACACTGTTAATTTAATGATCTATTAAGGAGATTGTTTCTGTGGGGAACATGACTATTTACTTTTATGGATCTATTCTATTGTCCATTTCTTATTGTTGGAGGATAAGTTTTATTTCAAAAGGAAAGAAGGAAAGAAAGGAAGGGTCATCACTTCTCATTGCCCATGATGTTGAGGAGACCTATGTGATACTGAATTACAGTTCAACTTCTCCATCTTGCTATTCCTGCTTCCTTTACTCTCTCATATGGATTGTTCTCTAGACCCTTCCTAAAAGCCCACTCGTGTACAAATCTCCCTGTCTGACAGCAAAGAATAGTGAATAATTTATGTGTTTAATACTTGTAAATTTGAAACAAGCTCAATAAATAACACCCATCTTGGAGTTTCCATTGTGGCTCAGCAGTAACAAGCCCGACTAGTATCCATGATGATGCAGGTTTGATGCCTGGCCTCATTCAGTGTGTTAAGGATCCAGCATTGCCTTGAGCTGTGGTGTATGTAACAGACACGACTCGAATCTGGTGTTACTGTGGCTGTGGTGTAGGCCGGCAGCTGGAGCTCCAATTCAACCCCTAGCCTAAGAACTTCCATGTGCTGTGGGTGAGGCCCTAAATAAGAAAAAAAAAAATATCTTGTCTCTCTGAGCTCTAAAGCATTAAGAAACAGACATAGGCCTCAGGCAGATAGAGATTAAAATGCTATTTTTCTTTTTACTTGATAAAAGTAAGGTTATGACTTAAGTGAGTGACAGTAAAGGGCTTTCTCATGCAGCACTCAGAGGTTGGGAATTGGTGGGATAACTGTAAGCTAATTATTACAGAATAAAGTTTTTACCAGAATTTATAGGTTGAAAGAACAAAGTACAATGTATCTTTTTTGAAAGCACATAATCCCAAAGAAGAAATGGAAAAATTGAGCAGAGGTAGTTCCAATTCCTACATTTATGCAGTTTTATCATTTGTTCCTCATCCATTTAGGAAACATGCATAGCTTTTATAATTTGTGTGTGTGTGTCGGGGGGTGTATGTGTGAGACAGAAAACTTGAGATGTAAGCTAAAGAATGCAATTGTATTGACACTAATTTTTCAGGTTAGGCAGGATTTTTGAATATGAGTGTTGACTCCCATACATTGAAAAATCTTTAAAAACTTTGTATTAACCTACTTACTTGAACGTAGGAGATTCCCATGCCCATCCAAGGGTTATTCTCAATCTTCCTCCTTAGTACACAAAGTGATACAGCTTTGTTTACAGTAATAAATTTGGCTAAAGCTCATTACAACACAAGAGAATACTCTGACTTCAACCTACATCTTAGTTTTTTTGCCACAATTGGACATAATAATGAAGTTTCAATACCTTTTTATTCCTTGCCTCAGCTTCTTTTATTATTAACCAGGCTGCATTTTAAAAACAAACAAGCAGCACTAGAAATACTAACTTATTCATTCTACCTTTTGCTTTATCTTTGCAAATTTTACTTCTTTTCTCTTTGACTCATATCTGAGATTTAACTGTTAAATGAACAAGGAATACGTCAGTTCACAGTGGCCTTTTTTCTTGAAGGTAATTAACATTTATTTTCAGCACTACTCATTTTTTTTTCACAATTTATGCTACAACATTTAATCTCATTGCCTTCTCTGTGTATCAAGGAAGTTTGAGCACCAAGAGCCTAGTTAATACTTATTAAGTGACTGAATAATGATTGAATGTGTGATATTTCTTAAAACCTTGAGTGATTAATCTCTAAGTGTTTGATGTAATTTAGGTATATTATCTCTGTAATAAGGGGGGGTAAAGAGTTTTTAGATGGATGGTATATCAGGAGGAGTATTAAAGTTACTAATATTTGTGCCTTTGAAAAGAGAGGCAAATAAGAAAATATATTTCACATCATATTCTTGGATAAACAACCAAAAAAGGAACCATTTCATTCCTTTAATATAACTCAGAAAAGAATTTCAAAGATAGAACATTTCTCAATGGTACGATATTGTAGTCAGGATACACAAAAGGACTGGCCCTATTCTATGTAGAAATAACTTGAGCTTTGAAATCAGATAGTTTATCTAGCACTTAAGTCTCACCTGTTCTCAACTGTATAAACTTTACAGTTACTTAAGCTCTTCGTTCTCATATTCTTTGTTTTCAAAATGGTAATGATAATGAAAGAAGATATAGAGATGGCAAGTAAGCATCTGAAAAGATTCCCCACATCTAATGACATCAGTGAGATACAAATTAAAACAATATCACTCATTACACACCAAACTGAATGGCTGAATCCCAGACTCTGAGAAAACCAAATGCTGAGGAATATGTGGAGCAACAGGAACTCTCATTCATTGCTGATGGGCATGTGAAATGGTACACTGCTTTGGCAGATAGTTTGGCCACTTTTACAAAACTAAACTTACTCTATTATAGGATCCATCAGTCCTTCTCTTTGGTATTTACTCAAATGAATTGAAAACTTATGTCCAAAAAACCCTCTGCACATGGGTGTTTATAGTATATTTCTTCACAATTGCCAAAAATTGGAGGCTACCAAGATGCTTTTTAGTAGGTGAATGGAAAAATAAACTGTGAAACATCCAAATGATGGAATGCTATTCAGCACTGAAAAGAAATGAGTCTTCAAACCAGGAAAAGATATATAGGAAACTTAGATGGATACCACTAAATGAAATAAGTCAATCTGTAAAGATTATGTACTATAATTCCAAATCTCTGACATTCTGGAAAGGGCAAAACTATGGAGAAAGTAAAAAGGTCACTGCTTGCCAGAGAATAGGGGTAGTAAGGAGTGAATAGGGAAAGCATAGAAGATGTTTAGGGTATGAAAATTAATCTGTTTAATACTGTAATGGTAGATGCATGTCTTCATACATTTGCCCAAACCCATAGAATATACAACATAGAGAGTAACTGTAAGTGTAGGTGTTTCAGCGTAGGTTCATCAGTCGTAACAAACCCATTCTGGTAGGAGATACTGATAATGGGGGAGGATATGCATGTGTGGGAGCAGGGGGTATATAGGAAATCTCAGTAACTTCTCAATTTGGCTTTGAACATAAAACTACTCTAAAAATGTCTTATTGAAATGGTATACTTCAAAATGTTGTTATAAGAGTTGGATATAATCATCGAGTAAAATAACTGGCACAAAGTAATTGTTTGATTCAGGATCAACTAAATTGCATATATCCTAAATTAATATCCTGTGAATGATGGGAAATATGTTCATCACAATCCTTTTATATTCTGAGTCCTATTGCAGAAGTTTTATTCAAAATGCTTAAAGTCCTTTCTAACTATTTAAATTCTATTATATAAAATCTTATTCTCTGAATGGTCAATGTTTTAGCTATATTTTCAAAGTAAAATCAAATGTTATGAGTAGTATGAACAGTATAAGAAATATGTGTATTTTCTAAAATGAAACAGCTATCTTTAAAATATGGCTTCAAGCTATATTATCAAGACTCTTTGACATCAGATCAAAATGTCCATCTGAGACACTAGTTTTCCCTTTCAAAAATAATTGGAAGTTAAATTTGCAATTATGAATGAGTTAATTGTTCTGTGCCTGTTGTGAACTTATTCTCAGACTTTGAAAGCCTTGTTAATGTTTCTGCATTTTGAGATGAGTGGGTTTGCAGAAGTTCAACCTGACTTAAGTCTGAGTTTTCTTTTTCTGGGAGTTGTTTAAAGATAGTGTAGGTCGTTTATTTCAAATAAATACTGATGAATAAAATTTTGACACCTTAGTATTTAAGTGATCATGACTCACATTGCTATGAGCTGAATGTATAAACGTATATGTATACATAATATATCCCATATACAATATACACACATGTACAAAATTTTTCCAATATTTAAACTAATATCATAGCAATTTCTCTTTAAATTTTCCATTATTACTTTATTGCATATTTATTTATATTTTAATATCTTTGATAGATTTGGTTTTACTTCCAGGTTGTACTTTCCCACTTATCTTTATGATTAATTGCTTACAAAATGCAGCTGTATAGCACAAGTAACTATATCTAGTCACTTATAATGGAACATAATGTAGGATAATGTGAGAAAAAAACTGTGTGTGTGTGTGTGAGGGTCACTTTGTTGTACAGTAGAAATTGACAGAACTCTGTAAACCAACTATAATAGAAAACATAGAAATCATTAAAAAAAGAAATAATGTATTTGGCTCAGGCTCTCCAGCAGAATCTACAGTAAACCAAGTTTGTTGGAAACTAAAGATAAAATTATTTTTCCAATATGTTCAAAGATTTTGAGTTCCTTTCTGTGATGAATGGGAGAAGTGATTCATAGAGAAGGCAAGTTCTATTATAATGAGTTATCTAAGGGCAGATACTATAACATGTATTACTACTATTAATTATATTTCAATCATTTATGATTTTCCTATCCATGGATCATATCTTTATGGGAAAAAAACACCATAATCAAGATTTTCTTGCTATTATAATGATTGAAGTAAAATAACCAGGCCTGTGTTGGAAGTTGTACCAGATAATGAGGTAAAGAGATTTTAAAAAATGCTCAGATATGATAATTTAGTGGTAAAAATGAACCAACCAACAATTATTGTACATTAGAGTAAGTGCATAAAATGTACACAAATAGGTTGTACCAGGAACTCGGAGGTACTACACTGACTCAGGATTTCCCTCAGGAACTGAAGGGAAAAATTTTTGGAGGTGACTGTGTGAATAGAGGTTTGAAGGGAGAGTAGGAGCTTCCTTAAATGATATGAAGAATGAGGTGGAAATGATAATCCAGGCAGGATTGCTGTATTATGCCAGAGCTACCTGAGACATCACAGGAAACCCAATTTAGGAAATGACTCATCAATCAACTGAGGCTCAATAAAAGAGTAATTGTGGGGGTGTTGTTAGAAAATACCACATATTCTAATAATATAGAAAACCCTTTTTATTTTCCAATAAGGAGTCAGTGTATTTTGTGCTATAGTTCTAAAAACTGTTTTATTACTACTTATACAAATGAATAATTAAGAAAAATCCATAATATCTTGATACTGTGTATGTCTAGAATTTATTTTTTACTTTGTGGCTCTCAACTTTGAAATAACTTTTTTTTTTTTTTTTGCTTTTTAGGGCCGCATCCGCAGTGTATGGAGGTTCTCAGGCTAGGGGTCGAATTAGAATTACAGCTGCCGTCCTACATCACAGTGACAGCAACATCAGATCCAAGCTATGTCTGTGACCTACACCACAGTTCATGGCAACACCAGATCCTTAACCCACTGAAAAAGGACAGGGATTGAACCTGCATCCTCATGGATCCTAGTCAGGTTTATTAACTGTTGAGCCATGAAGGGACCTCCAAATAACTTTTTTTTTTTTGTCTTTTTGCTATTTCTTTGGGCCGCTCCCACGGCATATGGAGGTTCCCAGGCTAGGGGTCTAATCGGAGCTGGAGCCACCCGCCTACGCCAGAGCCACAGCAACTCGGGATTCGAGTCACGTCTGCAACCTACACCACAGCTCACAGCAACGCCGGATCCTTAACCCACTGAGCAAGGGCAGGGATCGAACCCTCAACCTCATGGTTCCTAGTCGGATTCGTTAACCACTGCGCCACGACGGGAACTCCCAAATAACTTCTAAATTTGAAGTTAATGTCATTTATTTTGTTACTACCTATAATATCCAAGATCATGCTTTATTTCTGTTTTACTAAAGCTAGAGCAATCCTTCATGTATTTCACATAAAAAGACATAAATACATTCCCATGAGAGCCAGTCTAATGCTTCTTCTCAATTCAGTTGAGTTGCCTTTAGGCTACAGTAAATAATTTTTATTTCTGGAATTTGACACCTTTGGTAGTTATGTTAGACTTCTTCAGTTTTAATGAGGAATTATTGTGTTGAATTTTGAAAGCCATTGAAATGGGAAAAGTCCATTCTTTTGCTTTTTAGGGTGACTCCTACAGCATATGAAAGTTCCCAAGCGAGGGTTCGAATCAGAGCTACAGCTGGTGGCCTACACCGCAGCCACAGCAATGCCAGATCCAAGCCACGTTTGCCACCTACACCATGGCTCACGGCAGTGTCGGATCCTTAACCCATTGAGTGGAGCCAGGGACTGAACATACATCCTCATGGATACTAGTCAGGTTTATTACCACTGAGCCACAACAGACCCTATTCTTAATTACATAGAGGGTTTATTGTCCAAATAAATTTGTGATTTTAAAATTACAGAAATGAAAAAAATCTTCAGGTTACACTGCATAATTGAGTCTCTGCCATAGTCAGGAGGGCAGAATATCAGAAAGCTACCTACAGTCACAACCGCATCAAGCTAAGAACATCAGATCTGAAAATAATCCCTGCCACCAAAAATATTCTTTTCTCCTTGTCTCTTCTCCATGTGTAGCAGTAGGAAGTGAAATTTGAAAAGAACTGGAAAAGGACAAATAACATTGAAAATTCTAGCTGTAAGAAAAAAGGGAGCATGGTGGATAAGGAATTCTGCAAGGGCTATGGGGTCATTATTCATCAACCAATACTTGATCTCCCTGTAGTAAACTCCCCTCATTTATTTGGTTTCCATATACATCCCCTATACCAATATTTAAGCTTCCTGATAACAACAGCAACAAAATAGGTAAATAAAATACAATGCAGTTACAGTTAAAGTTGCATTTCTATTTATAGAAATAGAAACAGATTCCCACTTTTCAAATAAGTCAGTGCATCACCTTATCCAGTGAATCTAAAACACAAGCTCATTTTTGGTATAAAATGAAGCCCTTCTCTGAGATACTATTGTGCAGATATCATGATGGTGTGTTAAGTATTTAGGAGATTCATAGTTGTTATCACCAGTAGAATTGTGTTGGTGGAGAAGACTGGTAAAGTTAAAGAACAAAGAAAATTTACCCTTCATTCCTTGGTAGAAGGGCACAGTATACTTGGTCTGGCACTGGATGATTAGCTGGTCTTAAGATATGATATCATTTGAAGCAGTTTATCATTTGTCTTTGAATTAGCAGATTAGACACTTAGCAATAGCAGTAGACTGATCACTAATAACAGCAAAAAATTCCTGTTGTTGATCCAGTGCATAATCTCTAATTTCTGTCACCACAGCAAGTTCCATGAGCCATTTGATAAAGCACTGATATGACTGGCTGAAGAAATATAATTTATGTAAATAAATCATATTTTTCACTTGATTATTTGTGTTCAAGATATAGAACCAAGGTATTAAGCATTCATAAGGAAACAAGCATTTTCATAGCTTGGAAACATTTTGTGAGGTTTATCCTCATATGTCTACTAGATTATTGATTTATACAAGTCTCTGATTACTCAGATCAGAGTGAAATGAAAACAGTTAACCAACATCCAAAAATCACTGTAGATTTCAACCTCCAATAGTAATCTTTGTTTCCTGGTAATTAAGACATGAAAATACACTCTTTCCCACTTGTCATTCAGAGCTGCATTAAAATGGGACTAAATGATAGTAATAGTCATTTTATGTCCAGGAATTTTTGGACTTTCAAGCTCACTTATTTTAGGCCAGCATTCAATCTGGATTTCATCTATTGCTTTGATAATTAGTACCACTCTCTGAAAATCAAGGTAGCTTTTGCTTTTATGCTTGATATAAAATCTAGTATGTGCACTCATATCAATGAATTTATTCTGCCCTAAAATTGTTTTTCACTCTCTGTTCCGGAAGCCTCACAATCTGTTCTCACATACATTCTTCCTTTATTCCCCTTATAAATGATAAAATCTTACATCTCTTCTGGCGAGTTTGCCTTTCATTCAAGATACAACTTAATAATTAGCTCTCTGTACTATGTTGATTCTTGGCCTCTAATTTAAATCTGAGACAAATGAAGGGTGGCATGAGAGAACCTGCCTGGCTTTTACAAAGTATTGTCTTGGGTGATTCATCAGTTAGAAAGTTTTGCTTATTCCCGGGGGAGAATCCTAGCGTGGGTTGCATATTTCAAAGTCCTCTGAGTCATCTGAACTTCCTAAATGCTATTATTACAATTTTGGGATCCACCTATTTCCATAAATTTTCTAACTTTCACTAAAGATAACTGGCAAATTGAAACTACACTATAATTCACCAACCCACAGAATGAGGCTTGAAATCCCATTTTCAGGTACAGCAATCCCATTGTTATAAGAGATAAAATAAGTCTTTTATGTTAGTCATAGAAACCCTCAGATCTTCTGCCTTTGTTAGGAGGTAAGAAATTAAAAGCTGGTGCCCTTCATTTTCTATGTCTTAAAATCTTTCTGATTGACTAAAGCATCCACTTGCTATACTCTTTTCATTACTTGAACAACCCCTAATGATTTTTGCAAGGAAGTTTTGTCACCACCTTCATTGTCTTCTATTACTTAATTTCAGGTGCTCTTCAGTAACAATCCAAGTAACTAAATATGGGATTCTAATGGACTTTATTGCCTTCAAACCTAACTAGCAAATTCCAACTTCCCATTTTCTTGAGAGAGTGTGGCCAACAACTGCTACTCATATCAATTACTCAAGTATTTAATGCTTTGAGTTTTTAGCAATAGTACCACCTTAGCTGTTTAGAACTGTAGCTACCTTATATCACTGTGAAGGTGGAACCTCTAGAAATATCTACCGATCCATACTGCAGAACTAGAACCCCAAGAGTATTATCTGTCAGTTCACAATCAGGAAGTTGCAGGACTGTGAAGTTTTGTTTGTAGAACCAGTTGTCCTCTGCCAAGAAGAGGACACTGCCAGATTTGAAGCAGTCTCTAGGACCAGGACATCAATACAATAACAACAGAATCCAAAAGCACACTTTCTCTTCCATAATCTGTTTGTTCAAAGTAGACACCTTTTTCTACATGGAACTTAATCTTTCCTCAAAATTCAGTGGCTGAATATATGTCACACCAAAAGTCCTAACCAGAGGAGGTTTTGAAAGTGTAGTTCTATCTTTCATGGTCTGCTGTTTTACTAGATGGTATGATTAAAAGGGGTCAGAGTGACTATTGAATACCACTCCATATCATCAGTACAAAACAGACTTTTAAATTATTTTGCATATATTTTATAAGGTGTGTAATTTGTATGCACAAGCCTTGAAGTTTTTATTTTGTAGGATATAATATAGTTTGTGAATAAAAAGAAAAAAAGGGAGTTCCCGTCGTGGCGCAGTGGTTAACGAATCCGACTAGGAACCATGAGGTTGCGGGGTCGGTCCCTGCCCTTGCTCAGTGGGTTAAGGATCCGGTGTTGCCATGAGCTGTGGTGTAGGTTGCAGACGTGACTCGGATCCCGTGTTGCTGTGGCTCTGGCGTAGGTCAGTGGCTACAGCTCCGATTAGACCCCTAGCCTGGGAACCTCCATGTTCCGCTGGAGCGGCCCAAGAAATAGTAACAACAACAACAACAACAATAACAACAACAAAAGACAAAAAAAAAAGAAGAGAATAAATTTACCTGTATAGAGAGACTACTAACAATAATCTCAGGTAGGTCTTTATTATTTATTTAATTAAAGAAAATGGAAAAAATATATGGTCAGTTAGAAGAATAGGCAAATAAGAGTGTATTAATTTTTAGCCTGGTATATAATTTGATTAAAGCCAAAGTCCAGAATAAAAAAATGGTATATTTTGTAGTGATTTATGATATTTTAATATATTATATTTAAAATTTTTATAACACTAGTAATTACTCAAAATATTAAATTTATTAATTATAAAAAGTGAAGAAATAAGTTCACAGTATTAAAAACTTTAGCAAAACATCACCCAAGGTTTATGTAATAAAAATGCTGTTTCAGTTTGTTGGAGGAGAAGATGGAAAAAGTAGTCAAGGGTAAATAAGGGTCATAAAAGATAAAATATAAAATTCATAGAATAACCAAAACAGAATACAAAACTAAGTTTATGAAATATTAGGGGGAAAAGATAAGAAAAGTAGAATAAGAAAAAGACAATAATAAAAGATGATACAGAAAGCCAATAGGTTGAGAAAAGTCATTTGAGTATTTTAAAGGTGGCCTTAATAATTTATTTATCGAAAAGACAAAAAGTAAGAATTATTATCTCTGCTTTAAAATAGAAATAAAACCTACTTTGTGAAAGAATTATCGCTTAAAGGAGAGTTTTTTTACTTACTGAATTATTATATGTATATTTATATATATTATATATGTACTGTACAATAATATATTCAATATATTTATATAAATAGAAGGAGAACTATATGTATTATGTATATATTACAAAGGAAGAAATAGTGGGATTTCTTAATTTAGGTTAAAAAATGTGAAGTATTGGGAGCTATTATTCTAAGGAAATACAATTTCTAAGATTTAAGCAATTTACCACTTTTTTTCCTGGTAGCAAGACTTATATTAGTAAAAAAGAACTATTCCACTTGATGTTGAGATGTATTATTAGTCTACATCATGAAGAGTTTCCATGTAGAGATTTATCATTTTAAATAGCAAACTAGCATTTGCAAGGACTTAGCATAGGAATGCTATTAGGGAATGCTTACTGTTGTCATCAGAATCTGTATCTAATTACTACTGAGATAGTGAGGGACCAGAAACCGTAGGAAGATTATGATAACGACACTTAACCTTTGTGCAATTCATTTCAAAAAATGGTTTCCCATAAATTATCATATTCAGTTCCTCATAACAATTGTATCTTTTAAATTCTATTTATCAAAATCAATGAGAATCCCAAGAATATTTCTTAAGATCTAATGTTATTAATAATAAAACATAGTAATTAATTTTCTTTTCAAAATTTTGTTTTCAAAAAGTTCAGTTCGGGACTTCACATAGTGGCTTCGTGGTTAATGAACCCAACTAGTAACCATGAAGTTGTGGGTTGGATCCCTGGCCTTACTCAGTGGGTTAAGGATCCGGTGTTGCCATGAGCTGTGGTGTAGGTCGCAGATGCAGGTTGGATCCCACGTTGCTGTGGCTGTGGTGTAGGCCAAGCAGCTATAGCTCTGATTGGATCCCTAGCCTGGGAACCTCCATATGCCGTGGGTGTGGCCCTAAAAAGGCAAAAGACAAAAAAAAAAGAAAAAAAAAAAGTTCACTTCTCTTCTATTTTACCATAGCCCTAATTAAGATTAATGGTTTTTCTCAACTATTCTTTTGCTAACCAAGTTTTCAGATTATTAGAGGCTATAAGCATAATTTAAGTTATCAGAGGTTTTAATTACTCATTTTTAAAAAGTAATTTTACTTCTCACATATGATCTAAATTTACTTGAAGACCCTACTGCTGTTCCAAAAGTAGAAGAACAAAAGTAAAAAATGATTTTGAACATACTAAATTATGATAATTTAATATCTTTCAGGCAAATTTATACTCTTGCATAAATTTAGGCAAAAGAGCTGGAAGAAAAGGCAGAAAATGTAGATGTTTGAAGTACAGTTTTCATTCATTTATTAATTAGACCCTTAAAGAAAAGGCAGAAAATCTCACAGTCTGTTTTTTTCCACGCTAATACAATGGTTGGAATCAATAGGCAGTACAAACTGCATATCAAGTGCTGTCATTTTGAGGTTTGAGGATGCAATACTGATTTGAGAATACAAAACATTTTGAAGATGGAAACATGATTATGCTATCAAATCAGTTTAAAGAGCCCCATGTGTTTCATTGTGTCAGGCATTTCCCCAGTTTATGATTGTTATTCCAGTATCCAGCATTTGTCCTAGAATGTTCATTTTTTAACAAAGTATTTTTATGACTAATCAAAATAAGCTGCAAATGGATTTTTTAGAACTCCATTTTGTACTGAGTATTGCCATGTTCACAGTTAAGGTAGCATAACACATCCTCCAGTGAACAGAGGAGGGGAACCTTCCAAATACATTCTGTAAAACCAGAATTACCCTGATACCAAAACCAGAAAAGAATACCACAGAATAAATCATAGGTCTATATCCTTGATGAACATAGATGCAAAAAATCCTCAACAAATATTAGTAAATAAATCTAGTAATACTTTAAGAGGATCACACCATCCATGATCAAGTGAGATTTACTCCAGGCATGCAGTAATGGTTCAACATCTTTGAATCAATAAGTGTGATACATCACATTAACAAAACGAAGGATAAAAGTCACATGATCCTCTCAAAGATACAGAAGAGCATTTGACAAAATTCAGCATCCAGTTATGATAAAAAAAATTTTCAACAAAGATACATATATGTGTATATATATATATATATATGTGTTTGGGTATATTTTGATATATATCATGTGTATATATATATCTATGGGCCTCAATATAATAAAGACCCAAGCTAAAAAAACACCAAACAACCCAATTAAAAACTGGGTAAAAGATCTAAATAGATTTTTTTTTCAAAAGAAGACATACAGACAGCCAACAGACACATGAAAAGATGTTCAGAATCACTAATCATTAGGGAAAAAGCAATTCAAAATTACAATGAAATATCATCTGTTAGATTGGCTATTATTGAAAAAATAAAAAGTAACAATTGTTGGAGAGGATATGGAGAAAATGGAACCTTTATACACTGTTGGAAATGTAAATTGGTGCAGATACTATGCAAAACACTTTGAAGAATCCTGAAAAATTTAAGAATAAAACTACCATTTGACCCATCTATTCCACTTCTGGACATTTATCCAAATAACAGTAAAAGAGTAATTCAAAAAGGCACATGCACCCCTGTGTTCAATGCAACATTATTTACAATAGCCAAGATATAGAACCAAAGTATTCATTGATAAACGAATGGATAAGATGTTCATATATGTGATGGAATACTACTCAGACATAGGAAAAGGATGAAATCCTTCCATTGTGATAAAATGGATGAACTTTGAAGGTATTATGCTAATTGCAGTAAGTCAGAGAATGACAAATACCGTATCATTTCACTCATGTAGAATCTAAAAAAACAAATGAACAACAAAACAAAAATAAACTCATAGATGCAGAAATCGAATTAGTGGTTACAGTGTTCTCTTCATGGCTCAGAGGTTAACGAACCCGACTAGTATCCACGAGGATGTGGGTTTGATCCCTGGCCTCACTCAGTAGGTTAAGGATCTGGCATTGCCCTGAGCTGTGGTATAGGCCACAGACACAGCTTGGATCCTGCATAGCTATGGCTGTGGTGTAGGCTGGCAGCTGTGGCTCGAACTTGACCCCTAGCCTGGGAACCTCCATGTGCCATGGTGTGGCCCTAAAAAGGCAAAAGACAAAAAAAAAATCGTTACCATAGGGGAAGTGGTTGGGAGATAGATGAAATGAATGAAAGGGATCAATTGTATAATGATGAGTGGCAACTAGATTTGTGAGGGTGATCACTTTGATAGTGTATAGAGATGTTGAACCTAATGCTTAACACCTAAAATGTACATAATAAACAATTTTATCATTTAAATTATTTTATCTCATTTCCTCTCAAAATATCTGAGTTTAATCAATTTTATAGTGAATCTACTTAGGGTATTCATGATAGATAGAAAGTATAAGAAATAATTTTGTCATATCATGAGCCAAAAGCATCGCAAGAGACATGGAGCAGGTTGTCTGTAGAGGTAAAGAAAAGAACAGCAGAGTATATCTCAGTTTTCAATACATCTGATTCTTACAGAATGTGCTATTACTTTAGAGACTGTCATGTAGTCTAGCAGGATTTCATTTTTTAAAGAAATTTGAATTAAAGAAGATCCAAACAGTCATGAATGAATGCTTTTTGGATTTATCATTTTCACAGTCTAGAGTAATGAAATTTATAATGTTCTATTCTAGGTAAAATAACTTTTCTATCTATAAAACATCAGTGGATTTTTAAGAATATTTTGTATATGTAAAATATAGCTTTAAACCAGATCACCCAGTTAATAAATGTACCATACTAATTTTCTTAAATTCACCTTCCAAAGGATAAGTAAATAAAGGTTTATAATATTCAAGCAATTTGCCAAACCTTAACTGGCTATGGAGGAAAAGATTATATTTCAGGACTAATTACCTCTTAGACCAAATTTCTTACCATGCACTCTCACCATCTTTCTCTTCTTGCTTTTCTGCCAGAGGTTTCAATGGGAAGAGTATTCTGAAAAGGAGCTATTTATATAATTTCCCTCAAAGAGCATTTCGTGTGTGTGTGTGTGTATAAATATATATTTGAAGAGTTAGAGGCAACTTAGTTTGAACAAACAGCAAACTCTATGCTAATATAATCTACACCCCCCAAAAATGAATGAATGACAGCAAGACAGATTTTGGGTAGAGAGGGAGCCTAGGCCAAAAAAAAACAACAACAACAAAAAAAAACAAAGCTAACTGAAACAAAGGCCAAAAAATTTATGTGAACATAAATAATTCCTCAAAGTAGGTATTTGTTTATAAGTTGAAAATTTAAACTCATCATCCAATTTATTTGAGCAGAAGTGACATCATTGGTTTTTAAGTATTTTAATAGTTTAAAAAAATGAGAATATATACCCAAGAGTGGGATTGCTGGATCATATGGTAGTTCTATATATAGATTTCTAAGGTACCTCCATACTGTTCTCCATCGTGGCTGTACCAGCTTGCATTCCCACCAACAGTGCAGCAGGGTTCCCTTTTCTCCACAACCCCTCCAGTACTTGTTTTTGGGGACTTATTAATGATGGCCATTCTGACTGATGTGAAGTGGTATCTCATGGTAGTTTTGATTTGCATTGCTGTTGGGAATGGATTAATAATGAGATCCTGCTGTATAGCACTGAGAACTATGTCTAGATACTTACAACGCAGCATGACAATGGGAGAAAAAATTATGTATACATGTATGTATAACTGGGTCCCCTTGCTGTACAGTGGAAAAAAAAAAGTGTGTTGGGGGAAATAACAAAAATAAATTTAAAAAATAATTAAAAATTATATATGTGGATTAAAAAATGAGAATAAGTATATAAGTGAAACAGGATATTGAATTATCTCAATAGCATGATAATGTGAGAAAAAAGAATGTATACATATATGTGTAATTGGGTCACCAGGCTATACAGTAGAAAACTGTCAGAACACTGTAAACCAGCTATAATGGAAAAAAGTAAAAATCATTATATAAAAACAAAAAAAATTAAAAAAATAGACTTACTCTTTGATTTACATGTTTTCTTTCAAGATGATAACCTTTTATCAAAGGACTGTATTTTTTTAAGGTTACTTAGATTGTGATTATACAGGTAATCTGTCAGAGGATTTATAGTATTAGCAAATGAACAGCATAAGTTTATATGCCTGCAAAATAATTTGAAGGAAATACAATGATCTCTCATATATATGTTAATTTATTGGCAATGAAAGGAGTATTATGTCTTTCATTGGTAAGTACTAAAGCATTAACTAAAAAGTATTTAACTCTATTCCCAATGACTTTATTTGAAGTAGAATTAATTTATTGACAAATTGGAGTTCCTGTCGTGGTGCAGTGGTTAACGAATCTGACTAGCAACCATGAGGTTGCAAGGCCAGCAACCCCTGGCCTTGCTCAGTGGGTTAAGGATCCGGTGTTGCGGTGAGCTGTGGTGTAGGTTGCAGACGTGGCTCGGATCCCGTGTTGCTGTGGCTCTGGCGTAGCCTGATGGCTACAGCTCTAATTAGGCCCAGCCTGGGAACCTCCATATGCCAAAGGAGCGGCCCTAGAAAAGGCAAAAAGACAAAAAATAAAAATAAAAAAGTTAATAAAAAATAAAAATTTTTGACAAATCAAGCATGCATATTAAAAAGTAGATATCTCAAGTTCATTGTTGGACAGATATATGTACATCTGTTTCCTACAGAAAAATCCTATAAAATTTCACAAAAGAAAATGTTATATAGTGAAAAAAAAAGTATTTATTTTTTTCTCCAAAAATAAATCTATCTGTATATCATAGAGTATTGTTCTAAGAATACAAAATGTAACTCTTGCCAAATGAGCCATGTAGCATATAAAGTAGCTTTCAAAAAACAAAACATTAACTGAAAAGCTTATAATGAGAGATAGTTACATTTATAGCAAACATCAATCTACAAAAAATAGGATTTAAAATATAAGATACAGGTGTGACGGCTCACTTGATAAACAGCAGCTGGGATCTATGTGCATTTCTAATTAGAGGATTAAAGAAAACATTTTCAGTTCTAACCTTTTTATTTTTTGTCTTATAAACTAATTTAAAAATAGAAATGACTTGGTAAAATTGTTATTTCAGGTATTTCTTGACTATCATGATCATTGACTATAAATGTCACACCATAGAAAATATCCAAAACAAGCCAAAAGTTTCAGCTTCACCCCCAAAGAGAACTTTTCTTTTTGCTAAAAATAAGAACTAAATTGAATGACCTATAATTTAATTATTTGAGACACAATGCTAATTAATAATAAAATTTCCCAAAAATTGAAATCAAGAAGGAAAATAAATCTAAAGTATCTCGGCTGATAATCAGTCTATAGCTCCCACTTTGGCTGTGCTTATTATATTCCACTCGCTAAGCTAACTGCTTTCAATGGATTACCTCGTCTAACTCTCAGAACAATGCTGTTACAAATGCTATTACAATTATCAGCAAGGAGACTGAAGCTTGGAATACTTAAATCTATGCTCAAGGCCATACAGCCAGTATGTTAAAATGGCAGGATTAATGTACAGGCCCTATGATGTTACAATTACACATTCTTAACCATGATTGCTGCTGCCTCCCATCATTTGCTCAGGTTCCTAATTTGGGAGGAGAGGAAGGACCACACAAATCCAAGAGGATGGAAGCATGGCTTTGTTTAATGAGGATTCCAGGCTCTATCCAAGTTCATTTGGTTGGCCTGCAATATGGAGGGCAAATTTATCATTAGCTCTCATATTCTAGAGAATATGGGACTTTTCAGGAAAATGATATATATCCAAACAATCTCTCACATGGTAAAGTGAATGTGTTTACATAATTCTGGGATACATATAATTAAACTAGTAGAAGTACTACTTGAATTATGAAGCAGGTTAGGATGATGGCAGGTTTTGTGAGTGGAAGGATGTATCTCACTAATAAAACTGGAGTTCTTATAAAATGAGGATAATGATAGTATTGACTCAGAATTTGAACAATAACATGAGATATTACGTGTAAATGTTATAAGTAGGAGTGTTTTTCAAACTATAAAAGGTTTTTACATAGTTTTGAAGTTTTACTGTTTAATTTTTTCCTCTTCCTCATAGGTTACTTAAAATTTTTGAGAAAGTTAAGCCTTTTTACATGCATTTTATTTTACAAAGTAAATGCAATTGTGGTGACTGTTATCACCAAGAATATCTATAAACAAAAAATGTATTTAGGATACAGTCATACACTGCCATTTAATTATTAACTTAGTTCTCAGATATTATAAAGATAAATGGTATTATAGAAATGATGTTTGTAAGCAAGTTCTTATAAATCGAATGTGACATTTTTACTGTTGAATTTTACTGTGATATCCAGGGAAATATTTTGGTTTTAAAATCTTTAGATTCTTAGAGTTACATCTCTGTGCTGTGAGCACACAAGTGCTCATTGAGAAAGCCAGCTACATATATATATATATATACACACCACATCTTCTTAATCCATTCATCTGAACATTTAGGTTGTTTCCATGTCTTGGCTATTGTGAATAGTGTTGCAGTGAACATAGAGGTGCCTGTATCTTTTTGAGTCCCTTTCCTCCACAACATCTCCAGCATTTGTCATTTGTAGACTTGTTAATGATGCCATAAAAAAATAACAAAATGATGCCATTTGCAGCAACATGAATGGAACTAGAGATTCTCATACTAAGTGAGGTAAGTCAGAAAGACAGACAAATACCATGTGATATCACTTATATATGGAATCTAAAATATGGCACAAATAAACCTATCTTAAAACAAAAATAGATCCACAGACATAGAAAAGAGATTTGTGGTTACCAAAGGGGAGGGGGAAGAAGTGGGATGGATGAAGAGTTTGAGATTGGTAGATGCAAACTATTGCATTTAGAATGGACAAACTATGAGGTCCTACTCTATATCCAGTCTCTTGGGATAGAACATGATAGAAGATAGTATGAGAAAAAGAATGTACACACACACACATACACGCACGTGCATGCACACACACACATATATAATTTAACTGGTGCCATTTTAGAAAGAATGTGTACCATGTAACCTAATTGCCAAAGCCAGAGTTCGATGTCAAATCAATCAACCACATCAGATTGAGTTTCTATCCAAAAACTCTGCCTTCATTTTTCAACTCAGGAAAAACAAACAAACAAAACATGCTAATGCCTGTTTTCATGAACACTGTCTGGTTTCTGAGTTCTAAGTCAGACAGGCAAAGTTCAGACCTTACCATGAGTTTGTTACTTGCACCTAATAAGGTATCACCACCATCTATGTTTCACCTCTGTCCTCTTCACCTTCTGTCATGGAACTCTCCTTAGGGGATACAAGAAGTGAGGTCATTAAATCCAATCTGTCATCAGTTTCAACACATATTGCAATATAATATTCCTATAAGGAAAAATACACTGTTTTAGGAGTTCCCACTGTGGCTCAGTGTGTTAAAACCTGACTGCAGTGGCTTGGGTCACTGTGGAGGTGCAGGTTTGATCCCCAGCTCACAGCTGTTCAGTCCCTGGCTGGAGAATATCCATATGCTGTGGGTGCAGCCAAAATAAATACACTGTTTTATTGCCCTTAATAGTGGTATCTCTGAAAGGGAGAAAGACATACCTTCCTGATAATTAGATTAAAAGAAACTCCATGACTATAAATATTTTAATTTGTTCTCTGTTTAGCACCACAGTATTTTTGCACCCCACATACCAAAGAAACACTCTGGATAAGGTATATGTCTTCCTTAAAAAATTGGAAAGGGCCTCAGGGACGAAGGCCTCTAAATGGGAGGAATGGAAGGAGATGCCTAGTGAACTTTGTCCATAGGTCATCTCAGGACCTGTCACAGGAAAATCAGTTTTAGGAAGAAAATCTATGTGGAATTTAAGGACCTGGAAAATTATTCCCACAAAATGCTGTGCCACTGTTCTACTCTGAAATTCTCGTACTCCCCCAAAAGTGCACATGCCGTAACTTGAAAATCTCTGCCTGATCCTATATTGAACACTGAATGACTTTGAGATAGAGTGTGAAAGTATGAAATATAAATATATTCAGTGGATCCACTGGAAGTTTTGCTTTTCCTCACTTTTTTTTTTTTTTCTTTTTTGGGCCTCACCCACGGGATACGGAAGTTCCTAGGCTAGGGGTCGAATTGGAGCTGTAGCTGCCAGCCTACACCACAGCCACAGCAATGCAGAATCCAGGCCACATCTGTGACTTATAACACAGCTCACGGCAATACCAGATCCCCAATACATTGAGTGAGACCAGAGATCAAACCCGCATCATCATGGGTACTAGTCAGATTCATTTCTGCTGAGTCACGATGGGAACTCTGCTTTTAACCACTTTTTTTTTTTTTTGTCTTTTGTTGTTGTTGTTGTTGCTATTTCTTGGGCCGCTCCCTCGGCATATGGAGGTTCCCAGGCTAGGGGTGTAATCGGAGCTGGAGCCACCGGCCTACGCCAGAGCCACAGCAACTCGGGATCCAAGCTGCGTCTGCAACCTACACCACAGATCACGGCAACGCTGGATCGTTAACCCACTGAGCAAGGGCAGGGACCTAACCCTCAACCTCATGGTTCCTAGTCGGATTCGTTAACCACTGCGCCACGACGGGAACTCCTTTTTTTTTTTTTTTTGTCTTTTGTCTTTTTGTTGTTGTTGTTGTTGTTGTGCTTTTAACCACTTTTAATGGAGACTTGCCATGTTGTTAATAACTCAAAATGGGTTGTTATTTATATTCATATTATTATTAATTAAGAAAAAGTTAAATTTTTAAAAACAAGTTTCCAGCTTGTTTAATATTTTATGGGAATAATTTTATTTCAAAATAAAGTAGAAAGAAAATATAAGAAAATGATGGTTAATTTTAAGAAGTCAAGCTATATCAATAGTAGCAGAAGTTTTTCTGGAAAAAATGTCAATGTGTGAATCAATATATGTATCATTGTTTCATTACTAAAATCAAATAAATGCATATAACCATTTATATAGAATTTACAACATATTTAAAACAGGGTAGATTCAAATAGGCATATATCATTATAAATCAGCCAGTAGTAAATTTTTTTTTTATGGTTACCAGGGTGTATTTTTTTTTTGCCTAGTTCTATTTCTTTTTTATATAATGATTTTTATTTTTTTCCATCATAGCTGATTTACAGTAATCTGTCAATTTTCTGCTGTACAGCATGGCGACTCAGTTACACATACATATATACATTCTTTTTTCTCACATTATCATGCTGCGTCATAAATGACTAGACATAGTTCCCTGTGCTCCACAGCAGGAACTCATTGCTTATCCATCCTGAAGGCAATAGTCTGCAACTATTAATCCCAAGCCCCCAATCCATCCCACTCCACCCCCCTTGGCAACCACAAGTCTATTCTCCAAGTCCATGATTTTCCCATGATTTTCTTTTCTCTGGAAAGGTTCACTTGTGCCATATGTTAGATTCCAGATATAAGTGATAGCATATGGTATTTGTCTTTCTCTTTCTGACTTTGTTCACTCAGTATGAGAGTCTCTTGTTGCATCCATGTTGCTGCAAATGGCATTATTTTGTTCTTTTTCATGGCTGAGTAATATTCCATTGTGTGTACATACCACATCTTCCTAGTCCAATCATCTGTTGATGAGTATTTGGGTTGTTGCCATGTCTTGGCTATTGTGAATAGTGCTGCAATGAACATGCAGGTGCATGTGTCTTTTTCAAGGAAAGTTTTGCCTGGATATATGCCCAAGAGTGGGATTGCTGGGTCATATGGTAGTTCTACGTATAGTTTTCTAAGGTACATGCATGCTATTTTCCACAGTGGTTGTACCAGCTTACATTCCCACCAACAGTGCAGGAGCATTCCTTTTTCTCCACACCCCCTCCAGCATTTGTTATTTGTGGACTTCTTAATGATGGCCATTCTGACTGATGTGAGGTGGTATCTCATGGTAGTTTTGATTTGCATTTCTCTACAAATCAGTGATGTGAAGAATTTTTTCATGTGTTTGCTGGCCATCTGTATATCTTCCTTGGAGAAATGTCTGTTCAGGTCTTTTGCCCATTTTTCCATTGGATTGTTGCTTGTATATTTAGAGATGAAGCCTTTGTCAGTTGCATCATTTGAACTGTTTTCTCCCATTCTGTAAGTTGTCTTTTTGTTTTCTTTTTGGTTTTTTTTGTTGTGCAAAAGCTTGTCAGTTTGATTAGGTCCCACTGGTTTATTTTTGCTTTTATTTCCGTTGCTTTGGTAGACTGACCTGAGAAAACATTTGTAAGGTTGATGTCAGAGAAGGTTTTGCCTATGTTCTCTTCCAGGGGTTTGATGGTGTCTTGTCTTATATTAGGTCTTTCAGCCATTTTGAGTTTATTTTTGTACATGGTGTGAGGGTGTGTTCCAGTTTCATTGATTTGCATGCTGCTGTCCAGGTTTCCCAGAAGTTCTTGCTGATAAGACTGTCTTTTTCCCATTTTATGTTCTTGCCTCCTTTATCAACGATTAATGGACCATAGGCATAGGTGTCTGGGTTTAAAAATACTTAAATATAGTTAAATGCATAAAATAGCCAATTCTTCTTTTCTTTATTGTATGTTTTATCTTGTTGCATCAAGACAGATTTTAAGAGTACACACATTATTATAGCCATCCCCTTTCTTCAGGAGCGAATTTTTAATTATCTTGCAAAATAACATATTTAAGTTCTTGACATCAAGGAGAAGGGTAAAAAGTATATTCATTGTGATATTCATTTAATGTGAAGCTCAGTACAAAGCTGACAGTACAAAAACAGCAACAGCAATAGTGAAAACAAAACCTCAAGGGTTTGCTTCTAAACACAGTGTAGTTTCTGTTTATCTAGTTTTAATTTATTTTGATATGATTTTTGTGGTCACTCATGAAAATATTATAATAATCACAACATCTAATTTAAAACTGAAATCACATTTAAATAATTCATAAAGCATACTTTTAAGTTCTTTTGGAAGATAATCAAGTTTTAATGCCACTTGATATGCCTTCCTGTCCCTTAAGTAATCTCAGTATCAGTGTAAACTGTTCACTGTTCGTGAACAGCAGTGGAAACAGAAAAATAAATGGTGCATTGCTGGTTTGATGAAGATGCAGCAGAGAAAGCAGTGGGAGGTGTTTTTTTTCCCCACAACAAAAATAATTATAAACACTGTCTCATAGCTATAGATATTTAATAGTCCAAATTTGTCAGTTTTTAAAAAATTTTATTATGGTCGATTTACATAGTTCTATCAATTTCTACCATACAGCAAAGTGACCCAGTCATGCATCTATACACACTCTCTTTCTCATATTATCTTCCATCATGTTTGCCATTACAAGTTATTGGACATAGTTCCCTGTGCCATACAGCAGGACCTCAAATTTTTCAGGTTTTTAAAGTTTTTATCATAAATGGAGTCAATTGGAAAAGTAAGTGGAATCTATTATTTCTACTGACACCATTATTACTTTTTCAGAACATAGTTTTTCCACTTAATTGTGTAAAATATTGTTGTATTCTCCTAAACAGTTCCATTTAAAATGTGGTTTAGGTTGAGAACTTTTTGCAAAATTTTAAAATAAAATCAGGTCACCTGGGAATTTAGCATGGAAATGTTAGTTACAACCATATAAAACTATATATAATGGAATAAAGTTAATACTAATTATTTTGGTTCATCTATTTGTTCAGACTAAAAATTTATGATTTTCGATCTTTTTAATAAATAGTTCTCCCTTTTTATAGTCCTTCTGTTGGCAAACTCAGGTTGGTGAATGCTTAATTTCAAAAGCAAAATACTCTAAATATTTCGTACATTGCTTATTTGGATTTTCAGCATATTCTCCATGGGAAAGATTTGTTTTTTTCTTCATGGATTTGTTTTTTCTGGTCCTTTTATCCTGTTTTGCTGATTATTTTAAATGTATTTTATTGAAGAAAAGTTGATTTACAGTGTTGTGCTAATTTCTGCTGTACCACAAAGTGATTCAGATATATATATATATATATATATTCTTTTTCATATTCTATTCTACTATGGTTTATCATAGGATATTGAATAGATTTCCCTGTGCCATATCATAGGACCTTTTTGTTTAATCTATATATAATAGTTTGCATCTGCTAATCCCAAACTCACAATCCTTCCCTCCCCAACTCCCACTGCTTGGCAACCATAAGTCTATTCTCTATATCTATCAATATATTTCTCTTTCAAAGATTTCATTTGTGTCATATATTAGATTCCACATATAAGTGATATCATATGGTATTTATCTTTTTCTTTTTAATTTACTTCACTTTGTATGATAATCTCTTTGTCCATCCTTGTTGCTACAAATGGCATCACTTCATTCTTTTTTAAGACTGAGTAGTATTCCATATACTTCCATCCATGTTTTTGAATTGTTGTTTTATCTGGTTATATGCCCAGGAGTGGGATTATAGGATCATATAGCAGTTTTGTTTTTAGCTTTTTGATGAGCCTCCATACTGTTTTCTGTAGTGACTGTACCAATTTTCATTTCTCCCAACAGTATAGGAAGATTCCCTTTTCTACACACCTTCTCCAGCATTTGTTATTTGTAGATGTTTTAATGATGGCCATTCTTACTAGTGTGAGATGGTACCTCATTGTAGTTTTTATTTGCATTTCTCTAATAATTAGCAGTGTTGAGCATCTTACTATGTGCCTGTTGACCATCTGTGTGCCTTCTTTGGAGAAATATCTATTTAGATCTTCTGCCTGTATTATTTTTTAAGGCTGCATCTGTGGCATGTGGAAGTTCCCAGACTAGGGGTCAAATCAGAGCTACAGCTGTCAGCCTATACCACAGCCACAGCAACACAGGATTCCAGCCACGTCTGTGACCTACACCACAGCTCACAGCAATGCCAGATCCTTAACCCACTGAGTAAGGCCAGGGATCAAACCCAGTCCTCATGGGTACTAGTCGGGCTTGTTACCTCTGAGCCACAGTGGGAACTTCCTGCCTTTTTTGATTAGTTTTTTTTTTTCTTTTTTCCTACAGCTGCAAGCTGCACCCAGAGCATGTGAAAGTTTCTGGGCCAGGGATTGAACCCATGCTGCATTTGCAACCAGAACCCACAGCTGTGACAATGTTGGATCCTTAAACCACTGTGTTGTAAGGGAAATTCCTGGCTCATTTGTTTTTTTGTTGTTGAGCTGTATGGGCTTTTGGTATATTTTGGAAATTAGCCCCTTGTGGGTTGCATCATTTGCAAATATTTTCTCCCAGTCCTTAGATTGATTGTTCATTTTGTTTATGATTTCCTTTGCAGTGCAAATCTTATAAGTTTGATTAGGTCCCATTTGTTTATTTTTTCTTTTATTTATATTGCCTTGGGAGACTGATCTAAGAAAACATTAGTACAGTTTATGTCAGAGAATATTTTGCCTATGTTCTCAAGGAGTTTTATGGTGTCATGTCTTATTTAAGTGTTTAAGCCATTTTGAGTTTATTTTTGTGTATGGTATGGGGGTGTGTTCTAACTTCATTGATTTTCATGTGGCTGTCCAACTTTCTCCATGGGGAAGATTTAATCTTCCCTCACTTTATAGGTTCCTTTCAGTTGTAATATTGCACTATTAAGCTTTCATTAGCTCCTCTTGATTGATTCATATGTGTTTTACAAATTGTTATATGGCATACCAACTAAAAGTCATTTTTGTAGTCTGAGAAAGCATCGACTGAAAAATATTCTTTACATCTCCTTTCTGAGCATTTAATCTATTGAAATTTTATCTCCTATAACTCACTATTTTCCAATTATTGGATCGTTCAGTATGTTGTTTTTATTTGTCTTATATACTTTCAAATGCTCGTACATAAAATATATTATGCTTAAGGAATATTCAATGTGTAATTGTTGCTTTATACAGATTTTGATGTCAGTTATCACATATTGAAGTCGTGGTGGTTAAATTTTATGTGTCAATGTGGCTAATATATGGTGCCCAGTTGTTTTTGGCAAAACACTAGATGTTGCTGTGGTAGTATTTTGTAGACGGAATTAATGTCTACAACCAGTTTACTTTAGGTAGAACAGATTATCCTTAGTAATGTAGGAAGGCCTCATTCAGTCAGTTTGTTAAGCACAAATCTGAGGTTTCTCTGAGAAAGAATTATGCCTTAACAACTGTACCGTAGAATTCTTGCTTAAATCTCAACCTCCCTACCCACTCTACGGATTACCAACTCATGAACATGGCATCAACCATTGTTTGAATTTTCATTCTTCTGGCTTGTCCTATGAATTTCAGATTTGCCAGCCCCAACAATCAGGTGAGGCAATTCCTAAAATAATATATTTTTAAAATAAAAACCTCAATATGTGTACCTATAGTCATTTGGTTATGTTTGTCTGGAGAATCCTGATAGACACAGAAGTTATAAATACATAAATAAATAATATTAAATTGTGTATATGCATTTGTATGCATTTCAATCATCCTTGCTATCTAAATTCCCTATAAATTACCATGTATCATAAATCAATCCATATCATAAGCTATGATATGGATTTATTTCTGTGTAAAATAGGTGGTCTGCATTCAAGTCGTCCTTCCCTCCCCACCGCATGTTTTATCAGTTCAGTTAGCTTCTAGCTGAGATGAGTCAACACACAATTTTCTGTTGAAAATGAAGACTGAATGAGCACTTCTTACTTACTAGACATAGCTCTGACTCTGTTCTTCTGGATGAGGTGGAAGCCTCAAATGAAACTACAGGCACACATGAATGGAATGTTTTAAGCTTTATACCAAGAAAACAGAATCAGTCAAAAAAGAAAAAAAAAAAAGTGTTCTTTATGGACTCCTGTTATTCTAAGCTTAGATCATGAGGTTTATAAACATTAATAGTTTGTATCAAAATTAGTGGGCTAATTGTATAATACCAGATTAGGATCTTTTTTTATATTTGCATATGACACCAAAGGAATTCTGTAGAAGAAGTATGCATTTTTTTTCACTCCTGTGATAATACAAAGCATGTACTACAGTTGAAAAAAAAATCAAGAGCATGCTTTTACTGTACTGAATAAATCAATGTGAAATTCATTCTAAGATTACTTGGAAGAAGCTAAATCCCAATGTTATTTTTTAACTGTACATGAGTGAAAACTGAATATGAATTGCTTTTGCAATGGATTTGAAAGCTTCTCTGTAACTATCTTGTCAATTTTATTGGCAGATATACCTAGTTAAGGCATTTTATTCAAAATTTCTCTGCGAGAAAAAGACTAGTAAAGGAAAGAATATTGAAACCCTGTCTAGGAGAGCCTAGTCTATTTTTTGCCCAGTGCTATGAATCTTTATTTCCTTGTTGTTTGTTTAGTACTAACAAGCTTTCTCTTTTTATGGATTAAAATGAATTTTGATTTTCTTTTTTATTCCTTCCCAATTTTTTATACTGTAACATTGCTTAGAGTTGCTGGGGACCACAAGTGCTTAGAAGAACCTTTTCACATACTAAACACTACAAACTTGCTTTCAGTTATTATTTAATAATTATCTTCCTACTGAGAGTAATGTGCCATTGGCATTAACATTGTATCTAGACGTCCTGTTTCCAGTCTGGCAAGTAAGGAACTTCAACGTCATCACTCTGTCTTATTGATAAATAAAAGGCTGAACAAACTTGAAAACCAATGGACTCTTCTAGATCCTTCAGAGGAGTGACTTCACAGGGCAATCCAGAGAGTCAAACAGATAAATACAGGGAATCACAAATTACCGGAGCAGAAACCTCTGCAGGAACCAATGCCAGGTTAGAAAAACTGAACTGAAATTATAAAATTGCTGAAGGCTCAGTGAAGTTTAAGTTCTGAGAGTTGAACACTTCAGGAAGGACCAGAGATAGCAGTCTTCCCATAATTTTGTGAGTTTTCCCTCCACAAGTCCAACTTGTTTCTCACAGTCAGCATCAGAGAAAAATTCCCTCATGTTTCTACCGGGGGGCAGGGGGGCAAAAAAAGAAGCCATCGTAAAATACAACAGAGCATTCTGTTCTTTTAACAAGGCTTGCCGTTTAAAGAAACTATTTTACCACAGCTTAAACTATTGGGGTTTTGTTAGAGCTTAACTGATTTGGGGTAAGAAGCAGCCAACACCAACCAACTCTGGCCATCCGGTCCTACCTGTGGGGAGGGAGAGGGATGAAGATGCTGTGAGGCTCAAAGTCAGAGGCACAGGCTCACAAAAAGACAGCAACCCAGTTATAAGAGAAAAATGCTTCCCCTTCTCCATTCCATTACTAAAGGCCTATTTACTATAGTTCCTTCTCCCAAGTACATCCTGTCTGGCTATCAAGAAAAATTACAAGCATATTTTAAGGAAAACAAAAACAAAAACAGCTTGAAGAAACAACGTATCAGAGTCAAACTCAGAAATGACAGAAATGTTGGAATTATCAGATTGGGGATTTAAAACAATTATGATTAATATGTAAGGACAGTAATGGATGAAGTAGAAAGTATGCAAGAACAGATGGACAATGTAAGCAGAGATATGAAAATTCTAAGAAAGAAGGAGCAAGATATGCTACATATCAAATTAAGAAGGTCTATATATATTAAAAAAACAATGTCTTTGATGGGCTCCTGAGTAGACTGGAGTTGGCTGAGCAAAGAATCTCTGAGGGTGAGCATATCTTAATAGAAACTTTCCAAATGGAAAATGAAAGAAAGCTGAGAGAAAAAAAATGAGAAAACAGAATGTCTAAGAACTATGGGACAACTGCAAAATGTGTAACATATGTGTATTGGAAATACCAGAAAGAGAAGGAAAAAAAGCAATAGGGTAATTCCTAAAATAACATTATTTCAGGCAATAATGACTGAGAGCTAATTAATGAATTTAATGTCAGACACTAAACCATTAATCAGGGTAGCTCAGACAACAAAAAGTGGAAAAATACCAAAATATGTACAGTTGGCCATATTATTTTCAAAGTAAAGAATATCAAAGATAAAGAAAAAAATTCCTTAAAGAAGCCAGAGGGAAAAAACATCTTACCTAATGGAGGAACAAAGATAAAAATTACCTCTGATTTCTCCTCAGAAATCCTGTGAGGAGTAAGAGAGAGAAGGCAATATTAAAAGGGTGAAGGGAAAAAGAAAATCATCCATCCAGAGTTCTGTACCCTGCAAAATGATCCTCCCTAATTGAAGAGATAAAGACTTAGACTTAACAAAAATTGGGAGAATTTGTTTCCTAGACATGCCTTGCAAGAAATAGTAAAAGAAACTCTCAAAGAGAAGGTGCTATGTGTTGAATTGTGTCCTTCTAAAAAATAAATTTTTGTTATTTAGGACATCCAGTCTGTGATGTTTAGTTGTGACAGCCTGAGTTGACTAATCTAGAATTTGGAACATATAAGTTGGATGCTGCTGTAACAATAGGAAGCCATCCTGTTTTATCAAGGGAGAGCTTCAAAGGCTGACCATATCAATAACACTCTTGTTGAGCACACATTTATAGACTTTGAAAACGTATGGCTCTCCACTCGATCATTTTGCAATTAATATAGACTGTTACTCTTTTGAGTTTTGTTTTTGTCATGTATTGGAGAATTAAAAAAAAAAAAAGTTTTATAAGCTGAGTTCCATTTCCAGGATGACAGAATTAGCAGCTCAGCCAACTCATTCCCCAGTAAAACTAGCAACATGGGAAAATATTAATAAACAGAACAACAACAATAAAAAACTACCCTAAATCTCCGGAGATTGCCCTGAGGGTATAGAACAAATGAAGAAGCATTTCGTTCGGATAATCTACTAAAACTAAGTGAGATCAGTGAGATTCTGACATTGGAACCACCATCCACTTTTTCTTCTGCCCTTACTTCCTATCCATAGCTCAGCTGGAAAGAAGTTTCACTTAGGGTGAAAATGTCCCAAGAAGTTAAAGACAGCCCTCACTGTGTCTCTCCATAGGGGCAAGCCACCAGCACATTTTATCCCTTCCAACTCAAAGTTGAAGTGGCTAAAATCTTGGTGAGTACAACTCAGAGGGCAAAGGCTCCTGTCCTCCATTAGCTTTTTACACATAGGACAAGGTCTCTACTCCAGGCACAACAAGCCAAGAATACTAGAGACTCAAATGCTATCTCCCCAGCTCATTCACAGGGCAGAGGTGCCACACCTAGAGAGGAAGGAGAGGAAAGCCAAGAGGAACGGAGACTACTCCTGACCTAGAACCCAGACTCATGGCTCTGATACTTTGCCTTGGGCAAGAAACCATGCAGAAAACAAGAGAACTCTGAAGCTCTCCCCAAAGAACTAACTTTACTTGAAATAGAGTGTGAAAAGTATAGCCTAAGAGCACTCTTAAAATGAGAGTTCCTTTTAATTAAGAGCAACACCCTAAACCTTAGGCCATTGAATTCACCACAGGAAAATCAGGAAAACAGACAGCAGAGAGGAGACCTCCTGGAGTTAAAACCTCAAAAACTGGCCTCAAAAACTACTCATGCCAAACATAATTTGATCAGACTGCTGAGCAATTTTTATGTCATAGGGTGTTGTCAATAATGAAATCAGGAGTAATTAGTAGCACCTAAGGAGCAGCTGTGTAATATCAAATAAACTAGGCAGTTTGCCAAAGAGATCAGAAAAAGAGAAAGTGAAAAACTACCCTGCTGAAATGCACTGTCATCTCAGTGTGTTCATAAATCTCATAGTACACCCAAGATTGCTTTCTCCAAGAAGCCACAGCAAAGTCTTCACATTACAGAGGAAACAGACTTCAGTAAAATCACCTAGCTAAATCACTAAATAAACAATACAAATGCCAGAGAATGGCAAGGGAAATCAGTATCCAGAGTTGCTGTATTACCTAAAATGCCCAGTTTTCAGAAATGAAAATTATGAGATATACAAAGAAAAATCAGAATGACTCATTACAAGAAAAAATGAACAACAGTAACAAAAACAAGCAAAAGAAATTGCCAGTAAGATGAAGCATATGTCAGATTAACAAAGGTTTCAAGTTTGCTGTTATAAATATATTCAGACTGTAACATACCCAAATGGGAATTCTGGAGTAAAGGTACAATAATTGACTCAAAAATGTATTAGGGAGGCTAACAGTTGACTTGAACTGCCAGAAGAAAGAATGTGTTAATTGGGAGTTAGAGCAGTGGAAAATGTGCAATTTGAAAAACAGAAAATAAAATGAAGGAGAAATAAACAGTCTCAAAGAAATGTGGGACATTTTTAAGTGCACCAATATACACATAATGGAAGTACCAAAAGGAGAGAAGAATAAGAAAAAAAAAAAAATCAAAAACAGATATTAGAAGAAATAATGGCTGATGAAAAAAAATTAACTTGTACATCCAGTAAACTCTGTTAACTCCAAGAAGGATAAATGCAAAAGGATTCACATTTAGACATATGATAGTAAAATTGCTCAAAGCTAAAAAAAAAATTATGAAAATAGCAAGAGGAAAATAACTTATCCTGTGATAAGTTATCCTGTGTGAGAGAAGCCCATAAAGATTAAAACCTGACTTCTCATCATAAACAGTAGAGGCCAGAAGGCAGTGGGGATGAAAGAGTTAAAGTACTGAAAGAGAGAACAAATGTCAACCAAAAATCTTATATACAGCAGAATACTTTTCAAAAATGGATGCAAAATAAATACATTCACAGATAAACAAGAACTGTGCAAATTTGGTGCTGTCATTCCTGCCGTAAAAAAGCACTAAAGGAAGTTCTCCAAGTCATTAGCAATTATACCTAGGTGGAGTTCAAATCTACATAAAAATCGAAGACTATTTAAAATGGAATTATATAATTATAAAAAGAGTATAAATTCATTTTTGGTTATCTTTTTCTTAGCTTATTTAAACAGAAAATGTTAACATATATGTATAATTACATTGTTGGTCCTATAACATAAAGAAAAGTAATATATTTGACAATAAGCTCGCATTAGACAATAAGCTCACTTGGAGTGAGCAATTGGAGTAAAGATATATTTGATGATGTCTTGAACCCACAGGAACAGATAAGTAGAATCAGAAATTATAACTAAGGTGATACAACTAGAGGTTTCTCAGTTTTATTACCTTTAAAGAATATAACTCTTTGTGTTATTGATTTTATCTATTGTATTTCTGTTTTCAATTTCAGTGATTCTGCTCTTTATTTTTTACTTCCTTCTGCTTGATTTGGATTTATTTTGCTTCTCTTTTGCTAGGTTCCCCCCTTTGAGGTATGAGCTTCAATTACTGATTCAATTATTTGATTTTTCTCTAATGTAGGCATTTAATGCTAGACATTGTCCTGTCATCATTTGTTAAGTTGTATTCCACAAATGTTTTGTTATATTTTCATTTTTATTCTGTTCAGTGGATTATTTGATATTCCTGACACTTTCTCTTTGACCCAGAGGTCAACCAGATGTGTGTTATTTAGAGCCCATGTGTCTAGATATTCTTGTCTTGTCTATAACAGTGGATTCCTTTGTCTCCATGGTTGTTGGACAACACATTCTGCATGATTTTATTTCATTTTGTTTTTTACATTTGTTGAGATTTTTTTTCCTGTGGTCCAGAATAGGGTCTGTCTTACTACATGTTTCATAGGCAAATGAATGAGTGTGTTCTCCTATTCATTTTAATATTATACACATTAATTATTTCCTACATATAAATTGGATTCTATTTTTTGATGGTGGTGTTGAGTTCTTACACGTCCATCTTGATTTTTCGTCTAGCTGTTCTATCAATTGTTCAGAGAGGGGTGTGGATGTATACAATTATAATTTATATATTCATCCATTTCTTCTCTTAGTGCAGTCATATTTGCTTCACATATTTTGAAGCTCTGTTGTCTGGGGTATATTTTTTTAGGATTTCCATGTCTTTTTTCATGGTTTTACCCTTCTCTTATTATATATTATCCATTTCTCTCCCTCTGGTATTTTATTTGCTTTGTTTCTACCTTATGTGATGTTAATATAGCCACTCTTATTTTCCTTTGATAAATGTTTATGTATTTTTTCCATCCATTTACTTTCAACTTGTCTATACCATTATATCTGAAGCAAATTGCTTGTGGATAGCATGTGGTTGGGCCATATTGTGTAATCTGCCTTGACAATATCTGTCTTTCATTGGTGTATTTTTGACAATTTGCTTTAAAAAATTGACCACAATATTAAAAAAATAAAACCTGAAAAGATAGGTAGTGTTCAGTAATTTTAAAATCAATTTACATTTATTCTTTCATATTTATCACAAAATAATACTATGAGGTAGTTGTGTGTTTTTGTTAATAGCATACAATTTTCATATGTTTAGAAACAGCGTCACTGGCCTGATTTGAATGAGGAAACATTCTATAAATCGAAAATATTTGGGTTAAGAAGACAGATCTGAGTCGTATTGAATACTTCGCTAATAAAATATTTTATAATGCTTGTATATATCATTTAACATCCTAAATCTCAATTTGTTCTTTCTTAACTAGTGTTTTGTGAAGAACTAGTGCAATATTTGAGAATTTGTAAACTATAAAATGCTCTGTGTATATTATTAAATAAGTCTAAAAATTTTCCCAGTGTCACAGAAAATAGTATTTCGGTCTGGTAAAACATGAGGTTTTGCCTTCATAGCTTTTACTCTAAAAGCTCTTTTCCCAGTTAAAAGTATGACACACTACTGCTTTTTTCAAGGTACATTTTAGAAATTGAATGCTTTCAATAATCCAATATGTAATTTTAAAAAATAATTTGTGGAGTTCTTGTTGTGGCTTAGTGGGTTAAGAACCTGACTATTATCCATGAGGATGTGGGTTCAATCACTGGCCTCGCTCAGTGGGTTGAGGATCCTGTGTTGCCACAGCTACAGTGTAGGTCACAGATGTGGCTCAGATCCCCCATTGCTGTGGCTGTGGCATAGGCCAGCAGCTGCAGCTCGATTCGATCCCTAGCCCAGGAACTTCCACATACTGCAGGTGCAGCCCTAAAAAGAAAAATAAATTAAATAAATAAATAAATAATTTATAATCCATTAATTTGCTTTGAGTTTACTCCTACTTATTTATTTACTTATATTTATTTATATTTTCAAGATATCATATTAAATAGTATAGCTTACTAGTTTTAAAACATCAAAAAGACAGAAAAGTGTATTGGGTAAATTGTTTATAATATTACTTTTTATTAAAACCTAATTCAACTTCAGATTTTTCAAATAAATACAACTATTTGGAAATGAATGTGCATTATGTATGTGCAATAGTATGTACATAAACTTTCGAGATAAAAAATAAAAGGTTACCATGCAGCAAACTTAAAATTGAGGAGAAAATATAGTAAGTTCCATGATAACATAAAGAAGACAAAAAATGGAAAATCTAGTTTAGTGGTAGGCTGTTTCGTTTTTTCCACAAAAACTGAAATTTCTGAAATGTAGGACAATAAAATGTAAAATTATGGATGAAATAAAGAATTATTGACCTTCTGTGTCAGAAATCCTAATAGGACTGGTCCTATCCAATCTCAGAGAAAATGGGTTGTTAGTAGATTAGAAGTAGCAAAGCTACTTGGTTCAAGTGACCCCATGATTAAATTCAGTATAACTTAGAATAGTGACCTAAATGCTCTATGAAACTAGAGTTTGAATTCTCAAAGCCATGTGTTAAAGGTGTAAAAAAAGGAATGGAGAAGGCGGTCTAAGAAATAATAAGATAATTAGAGCAAAAGAGGATAATTGAAAAAAAATTAGCATCACCCAAAGAGAATTAAAAAAGAAAACTATATATGTATAGTAACTTCAGCTGGGTAGCCGCTTTCAGCATACATATTGCTTTAAGGTAAACAAAGTGTTTCTGTTTTTTCTTTTTTCTTTTTTCTTTTTCCCCTGCAATGATTTATTCTCTTAGTGGTCATCACATATTAATGCGAGCAATAATTAAATTCTATATTAAACCAGGCTGTATGCTCTTTCCCTGAAGAATGAATGCAGGTTAGCAATAATTCTTATTGGATCATAAAATTCTTCCTTTGGAATTGGAACAGAGAAATTATTCCCTAAAGCCTATCCAAAGGAAAAAACCTCACAAGTTTTATTAAGTTGTTAAATAAAACAGTAGGCAGAATTGGGAAACTCAGCAAATGAAATAAAGAAATTTAGAAATGTAAAAATATTAACTTTTTATTGAAGGTAAAATTGCATTATGATGTGCAGTGATGCCTGACTTAACCAATACCTGTCCAAGCAAGTATCCATCAAATAGCTGATGCTGCCAAATCCTAAGTTTAAATGATGGCTGCTCAGAAGGGCTGCAAATCAGAACTTTATTGACTTTGTCTGAAATGTTAAAACAAAAGTTATGTGCTCATAAAGTCATATAATCTAATTCATCAAAGAAAAAATAGTAAGGAACCTATAAGAAGGTCTCTTCCACAGACCAACAGTGTCTAAACTAACAATTAAATTCAGCTAATTATCTACCAGTTCCTAAGAACTGCTGTAGGATTTTTTTTTTACTCTAGTGCACCAAATTAATAAAAACCTACTTTAGCAGTTTGATTCTCATTGTATTAACACTTACGTTCAAATGCCAGCATGAAACTTCAGAATGATCTTGATTACCTACTAAAACTGGTTTTGTAATTTCTATTGAATTTCTCTTTTTTATATTTCTTAACTAAGTTGGGTGGACAGTTTATATTTTTCTCTACAATTGTATGCTCTTTAGGAGTATTAAACATCAGGTCATGATTATGTAGTTTATAGATTTTTTTTCCAAAGTCATTGAAGTTGTCCTTGATTTCCTGAGCAAACGTAATTGTAAGGGGCTGTGTTTATAGAGATTAATGAGTAATAAGTGATGTACAAATGAAAGATTTTATTGTAGTTGTAGAGCTTTGTGTCATCGGACATATTCTTGTCAGAGGTTGCTTGGTTACGTAAGTGATAGAATCTGAATTTATGGGAAATTTTAGAAGTCAGAACACATCATTCTACACCATGCCATATGAATACTCACCACTTAGTAACTATTTTTTGAACTTTCAAAACAAATCTAATTTTATCCAAATTACACTCTTACTGAATTGGAGCAATTATTATGTTTACCCATAGCATAATAATCTGTGAATATTACCCACAGAATTAAACTGAGAGATGGAGACTAAGTATATTATACACAGTCACATAGCCTTGGTGGAGAATGTAGATCATACTCTTTCAAACTATTTCGTATTAGGAATCATTAAGATTTTAAAAGTGCTTTTTGCAGTGTCATTTGCATGCTATCTTCATGATTTTTGCCATATCCATGTATCATATATATATATATATAATTCAATGTTGTTATGTAGGTTGACCTACTTTTTATTCCAAGAAAATATAAGTATGAAGATTTACGTCACTCTTATGAAGAAGAAAGCAACATGCCTTGGTGTAAAATGAGGGAACTATAAAACATAAGCATAATGAAAGCTGTTACTAAATTTTAAATTATAAAATTATATTTTAAAATGTGTGATAATAAAATTAACTTATTTTTTAAAAACCATTCAGTGCCAGTATTTATAATACAAAAATAAATGCATTTCTGATTATCACCTTTATGCTAAGTTAGAAATAGTATGAGGGTTTTTGTTTTATTAGAGTCCTGACTAAACTGTGTTGTTAGAAAATAGGGCACCAGAATATAATGACTTAAAAAGAGAGAAGTTTCTCTCATAGAACAGTCTGAAAATACTATACAGTCTGAAAGTACAGGTAAAGGGCTGACCGTGCAGTTGACTTTCTATCTTTGGCTCCACTATACCTGCTGCATTTGTCCCTCATGCAGTGAGATATTAACAGAAAAGGAGGACATTTGTATGTCATTTTTTTTTCGTCCTTTTAGGGCCACACCCACCATATATTGAAGTTCCCAGGCTAGAGGTCAAATTGGAGCTGCAGCTGCCAGCCTACACCACAGCAGTGCCAGACCTGAGCCACGTCAATGAACTACACTACAGCTAACAGCAACACCGGCTGCTTAAGCTACTGAGTGAGGCCAGGGATCGAACCTGCATCCTCATGGATATTAGTCAGTTTTAGTACTACTGAGCCACAATGGGAATGCCTCCATATGTCTTTAAGTACATGTGCCTTGGAGTGGCACACAACATTTCAAAATCTTATGTCTAATATCCTATTTGAGTAGAACTTAAATTGCACAGGAACCTGGGAAGTTAAACTTACAGCATGATGACCCCATGCCCAACTACAACTCAAGAAAGAGAACTACTCATCATCAAGTAGCAGTGCTGTCACTGCTTTATATGAGGTGCTCTGCAATTATTGTTATGAGCAAACACAATCCAAACTCACATGCATGTGATCAGAAAGGGTAAAATATAGTAAATGTTTTCTCTAAAATATTGCATATTTAGAATTATTACCTAAAATTGAATTATGATGAAAAGTTAATCCATTATTTTTTAAAAGAATTTATCAATCAATCTCCAAAACATGGTCTTTTTTGTGTTCAATTACTTAGTTATATTTTCAAAGTGATAAAAATGGATTTGTTTCACTATAACTATCACCATCAGGTTTAGAAAATATTTTAGAATACATTTTAGGCCCTCTCAAATGTTTCTTCATAATATATAGAAATTCTTCAGATAAAAATAACCCTGTCATTTCAATAGTGAAAGAGATTAGCTTAATATAATCAGGGTTTGTATGCTGTGGTTCCATATTTCTATCATTTTATTCTCCCTTGGAGAGCCAATATGGAGAAATTGCTTTGTATGGACACATTAGGATTTTCAAATGAGCAACTACATTTACAAAATATGCAATTTCAAAATCTGTTCTACCTATGCATATATTCTTGCATAATGAAGATCATTCCTCAGAAAAATCAAAGTTCTTCTCTCATTAGAAAATATGAGTGAATAATCTGGAATACTACAGATGGTAGCCTTAGTTTGAAAAAGAAATATTTGTAGTTAGTGGCCCAATCTTTACAAAACTGAGAAAAGATTCAAGAACACTGTAACCTGCACAAAATTTAGAAGCTGGAAAGATGAAAGCAACAGAATAACATATATGCACTACCTATAGGAAATTAAATGTACTGACCATATTTATTTACATATCACCTATTATATAGTTCTGCGTTGCATTACTGTGATACAGTAAAACTCTTATAAAAAATCATTCCTGGACTGAGAGGTGGTAATCTTGGTGCGTGAGTGACTGTCAGATAAGCACAAGTTTATGTAAAATTGCATTCGTGACAAATGCAAAGAAAAAAAAGGCAAATGGTGCTGAAAGAGACTGCATTATTTTGAGGTATAGTTGACATGGGCAGGACAAGAGAGCATCCATAATTAAGTGATGGATGGGGTTAGTCATGAAGAAAAAAATAAATATCTAGGCAAAGAGGGATGATAAGAACACCCCAGATACAATAGTTAGATTATAATTATTTATGTTATGTAACATAACACAAATATTTATATCATATAATATATATATGCACATAAAATATATATGTGGTTGCCTATATTTGACTTTCAAGTCCAGTATTCTTGAGGTTAAAATCTTAATCAGTGATTAGCCAAAAATTCTGATTGGAAAAATCAGGACCAACCACATGAAACAATACCACACCAATGCTATGTACCAATTAATCGATAACTGCTAAAGGTGATCTGGGTATGCTAGGAATAAAAAAAGAGGAAGAACTGATGCTGCCTGGGTAGCCATTCATTCATCACTATAATTTTCTCAAGCCTTTAAAAAGTTTGGACTTTTCTCTTCATGCTCCCTTACCTCTTTGAACATTCTATAGCACTTGCATGTTGCTAAAATTACTTGCATCCTGATTTGCCCCTTATATTAGCATGGAGATTTCTCAAGTGTAGGAGAATATTTATTATTTATCTTTAATGATTTATCTCATTTATTTTTTTAATTTGTAAATAAGAACAGGTTTCTGTATATAGGCTATGTAAATATCAAATATTAATCAAAGACTATTATTAAAGGAAGGAAACATTTTGCTAAATTGAGTAAGGTTTTGACTGACAATCAAATGCCAGTAATTTAATTAGAAAACAAAGATGTTTTTAGAGCCTAGGCAGCATGTATATTACAACATAGATCATTAAAATCTGAATTTAATATTTTCTCAATGTGTTAGACTCTATCCACTAGCTAGAAAATGTGTAAATTGACTTAGAAACTGCAATGTATTAATCCAAACATTTTCATCAATATGCTAATATATTAGTTCTTTTCAAAAACACAAAGAAATTGTTACAGAAACACATCTCAGTGCTGTAATTTGCTCAAGGAATACTCGGCTTATATTTCTGCTTTGTATCATGGATAATGAAGACTTGTTTTAAAATCTACAGGCAGTAGAAATTGAACCTATACGAGGACATATGATTCACTGAATTTAATGGACTTTTCTATTGAAAAAAAGAGAGAGAAATAGGGTTTACAGATCACTAGAAATTATGTAATACCCTGTGATGTTAACATCTACAGATATAACATAGTTCAGAAAAAAAGACATAATACTGATAGTTTTATGATTATGTAAACAGAAGGTAGCACTTTCTAAATTAGAAAATGGTTTCTTTTTTCTCTTTATTTTTCAAACTAGGACATTTATACCTTAGAAAACCATACTTACTTCCCTCAAAGAAAAACCAAATAATTATTTACATTTATAGAACTGTTTCCTCTGTCCTTCACCTGTTTTTAAATCTATAGATATTTTAAAATCTATAGATATTCACATATGCTTCAATTGGAGTATCGTATTGAAACCTAGAAATTAGCCATGGAAAATTGATACCTTAAAATTAATCTTCCAGTTCTATTTGTGCTGTATAACAGACATGGCTTAATTTTTGTTTTGGGGTGTGTATGTGTGTGGTATGTTTGTGTTTTGTCACCCTTATGCTAACTCAAGAATAAGTCATCAGTAGATGTAGATATATAATGATTTATGAATTGATTATATAGATATAGATAGACATAACCACACATGTATGTGTGTGTGTGTATGTAAATGTAAATTCATATGTATATACACACATAAAACTTTTTCTTAATGTTATTGCAATTAGTGATTAATTTATTTGCTTTACATTAATTTATAATGATTTATGAATTGATTATATAGATATAGATAGACATAACCACACATGTATGTGTGTGTGTGTATGTAAATGTAAATTCATATGTATATACACACATAAAACTTTTTCTTAATGTTATTGCAATTAGTGATTAATTTATTTGCTTTACATTGATCATATAGCATATGTTTAGCAGTGGTAAAACCTTAAAGAACATTTTACTGTTTATAAAACAATGCAAAAATTTATTCTAATCCTGTCCCTATAGCATCAGATAAAATGACTTTTCATTTTTTATTTTAATAAGATAATTTTTAAAAATGTTTGAAACTAGAGAGTTACAATACCATAAAAACTATAACAGGGTCATTTTTCCATGATAGCTGTAAACATGCATGAAAACTGAGACATAGAATAAGGCATGCATTTTGACAGGTGAAATGAGGAAGCTGGTCATTTAAATAAGAGCTTACTCTGAAGTTGGTGTCAGAGCCAACCTTCTGTTTGCTACAAAACTCCTTGGGTGAAAGAGCAAGAAAAAGTAAGGGATTTCTGTCACCATAGAAACTTAGTAGGTACTCAATTTCTGTTGGCATGTGACTTTATTTGCAGCTTGAATGTAGATTGGAATATGAGTTGGGATTGCAAGGCATGAGCAAGACGAAACTAAAGAATATTCTTGAAGCATGCATTTTTAGGATACAAAAATAATAGAAATAGAAATAGACTTGTTTTAATGTTTTCATAGTTTGCCGGCCAAAGGGCAGAATTGGGACATAGGTGGTAAGAGCTTCAGCCATGCACAGTGGAGGCGGGACTGGACTACACACACACTTTCTAATGGGATTGTACCCCTGCAAACTTGGCTTGAGTCCTAAAATTTAAGTTATATCATGTATCTTGAGTTAAAATAGTTGGATGTCCAATTCTCTTCTGAGAAATATCAGTCCTAAAAAGGAATAGCAGATTTAGCAATGTCAAGTAGGAACACAGAAAGTGAATTTAATTACCAAAAAAAAAAAAAAAAAAATGACAGACAAGGTAGGTTCTTTACAGATTTGAGAAGTTACAAAGCTCATTTTGGTGGCCTTATACACCTATTTCCTCATTTCCTGTATTTTTCTCAAAGATACTGAGACCACTTGTATATTCCCATAGTTTTGCTTCCAGCAATGCCACAGTCAAAGGCGTTACCAACCCTTTTCAAACCCATTACTTTGTTCTTGATTTTTTTTTTCTTTTCTGTCATCATGGCCTTGTTAAGTTAGTGTGACTAAAAATATTACAGTGTTTTGGATATTTCCATTTTACCAGAGTATTCCTAGAAAAGTGGAAGTATAATTTGTCTTGGTACAGGTTGAAAATATTTATAGAAGGACAGTTTTGTACGTATTTCCCATTGTTTATCAAAGCACACGAAATGCTAGACGTCTCTTTAACACAAAGCCATTCCCCTGCTAAAATTGCTAGTCATGTTGCTTGACCTATAGACTTGATAGTCTTGACAGATATTTTTTACATGTACTTGTGCCTAACATTATTCTTATCACCACAATATCAGACTAAGCTGATTCACTTCATTGTCGGCTATATTTCCTATATCCTTGTATAGTTATAATTGAAGTGATAGTAGTGACACGTAAAATACATGACTGTCACATTTAAGAAAGGGACATTGAAAGAGTGCTTTCTCCTCTAGTCTTCATATAATTATTTTATTCAGTTGATATCACAGAAATGGAAAAGTATTAGAAAGTTTTAGTTAGAGGAATGATATGGTATAATTTTATGCCTATAATTTTCAGGCTGATTTATAGATATGGATAAAGATCAGACTGTAAGAGAGATTGGGGGTGGGTATATATTTTAGAAGCTGGATAAAATAGCCCTGGTAAAAAGAGGAGCTTGGAATAAGGTTGTAGAATGGCAGTACTGAGAGGGTCTATATTTTGGGATATGTTTAAATGGTAGGGTCAATAGATCATTCAGGTTAACCTGATATGATTTATTTAGGAAAATGACAAGGATGGTTTCCAAGTCTTGGTAGCTGGATGGATGAATCTAACATTTAGTGATATAAGGAAGAATTGAGTAGAAGCAGATTTAGCATAAAAATCCATGGCTTTGTTTATATAAAGTTTGAGATGCCTTTTAAACACCCAAATGGAGATTTCACTTGGGCTTATGAGTCAGGTACTGTAGTCAATATCTGTGGTAAAAAGAGGGATTCTGGAGTTAATATGTATACAACTGGTATATTAATTCATGAGAAAAATAAGCTATTCTGGGGAGAAAATGGAATAAAAAGAAATGATGAAGATGGAAATTCAATCATACTAAGGTTACTGAAGGATGAGTTAAAGTTGAAAATAAATCATGAGCATTAGTGAGTTTAGTATGAGAATTTTCACTGGAATTATGAGAAAGAACACTTGCTTGGAAATCAGAGAAGAGACTATAAGGTAAATTTGGAGACAGTTAGGGCAGATGACTTCTTTTAAGAGAAATATCATGATGAAAGAGTTGAAATGAATGGAAAATTTACTTACACTGAAAGGTATTAAATGCAATGTAATCAATAATAATACATGTTTTTATGTAAAACTACTGATGAAATAGAGAAACTAATAAATGTATAGAAATAGTATAATTATGAAGAACATTATTTATATAGTTAAGAACTGGGAGGATGAAATGAGGAAGAATTTAGTCTAGCTAGAGTTATTTTCAGCTAAGTTGGAGTAAAGATGGAGGCAATTGGACTGATGAAAGATCAATTTTAGAGTTAGAAACAATAAAACTTGTAGAAATATACATAATGAGATGTGATGGAAAAGCAAAAATTCAGGGTGAACTAGAATGACTTTACAAAGGAGAGGGGTTACTCTTGCAGAGAATATGGCTTTGGCTCCAATATGCTAACCATCCTCATTATATTTTAAAATTGCTTCTCATGGTCAGAGGACTTGACACTAAAGATCTCAGCTTGAAGTAATGAAGAGAGTGTTTCCAAGGTCTTTCTAGAAGGTTCTGCAGTTACCAAAAATTTCTGAGATTGTAGCAGTCTACCTTGGCAATCTCATGGTTCATGTGAGCCTGCTAGTGCACACAGGAGGGCTCCAGCCACCTTCGGAGTACCAATGGCCTCTACTTAACTTCCACAAACTAAAACTTGCAGGAGGTTCTGTCACTGGCTAACTCTAACCCAAAATCAGACATAGAAAATGATTCTGGGATCTAGCATTTGAAGCCAAATAAAAGAATGGTAGGATTGTTGAGTTGGCTATAGAAAATCCAGCACATCATTTAAATATCTGACTTATGACATACTATTCAGGTCATGATAAGGAGAGATTTCTAGGAAGAGAGAGGACAATGAGACATGAAGAGAAGAGAGCTAAAGAATAACCCTTAAATAGAATAAATTAGCATTAGCCAGAAAATTAGCTTAAAATAAATAGCCTATCATTTCTAGCATTATTGGAATTTATTAAGATGAGGGTAGAGAAGTGTTGATTGTTTTGTACAATAAGGAAATAATTAGTGACCTGAAGAAATAATGTCAGTGATGCAATCAGGATGTAAGCCAGATAGTACTGGAATTTGAAAACTGATCTTGAGCAAGTATATTCACAAAGTATAAAGTATTTCTTTGCTTTGTTTGATTTTTTTCTAGTAGAAAACTTAGGAAAGTAGCTATAGTTGTATACAGGGGCAGAGAGGTTGTTGTTATTATTTATTAGACCTTAGATAACTGAGATAACTAAGTTTTTATGTTATTAGGAATTATATCTTTGAAAGAAATAAAATTGATGCCCAGAGGAATGGGATAGAATTTTATAAATAGATTCCTTGAGAAATCTAGAATTGAAGGGCTTAGCTACAAACTTTATAAACTCAGGGTCAATGAGCAATTGCTATGTGAATGGCATGACTTAGAGAAATCTACTCAGGTTCAGATGTTCAATGAGCCTGACCTCTCCTTCCTACATTAGGATATGGGATACACCTGCAAAGATAGGTCAGAATAATGGAAAGATTTCTGCTCACTCTAATATATTCAGCCCTTTTTTAAACTTTATTTAAGTAGGGTTTCTCACTGGGGACATTGTGCAACTCACATGAGTTTTATCTAGAGATTTTGTGAGAGATAATGACTGAAAAATAAAGATTGTTTGAGTTTTGCATACTGCAAAATGCTAGAGCTAGCCCAAATGGAACTTGACTAAGCAAGCTTGTTAGCAATTTTGATGGAAGTCTTTCAGTGTCCTTTGGCCATATATAGTAAGTAGGGACCATGTTCATTTATTGGGTCATTTCTTGGGGTGTGGCCAGAGAAAGAGACATTAGTTGATTTTTGTTATGCTCTGTCTTGAACAGAGGGGAGAATAATTCAGTTGATGGTATTATTCTCTACCTCCGGATTTACTTCCCTGACCTCTCTTATTTACCACCAACTGATTACAAAAGCAAACAAAATCTGCTGTGGTCCTAGAAAATCAGTGCTTTGCTATAATAAATGTTGAAAAGCATGGATTTTGTAGGTTAGACGTGTATTATAGGCTAAAACTGTCATATGTATGTGATTTACTCAGTTTTATATAATACTAATGCTGTTGTTTTATATTTGATTATTATTTCTTTGTGGTTTACAAAGACATCTGACAGTCCAATGTTGCAGTTTTTAAGGATAAGGTAGACTTTAAAAGGGGAAGATTCTAAACCTAAGCTTCCAGATAATTTGATGAGATTAGAGATGAAGGATTACAGTCTTCTGGATTATTTCTGTAGAGCAAAAAAGAATACATATAGAAATATAACTTTACAGTGAAAACTAATGATCAGTGAATTTTATGCATACTGATAATCTAAGTTATCCTTTTCTATTTTGCAAAATTGAAAACATACTTATGTAAAAATCAGTCATTTGGCAAGCAAATATTACTGATAATTTTTAAATAAAATTCTTTATTTTTGCCATCTCAAAAATTGTAACTTCATTGTTTAAAGAATATCCCATTCAGTGAAACAGCTCAGGAAACACATTTGTTGGCAGAACTTATTACACAGAAAAAGATAAGTCACACAGTTACCGAGAATCTGACAATAAAGGAATATAAAATTATAGTGAACAAAAGTCTAGGACAAGATGAAAAGTTTCTGCTCTCAAACAGCATGATAAATCCTTGTGTCAATAACATGTCTCATTATGCTGAAGAGGTTTTGAGTAATAAAGTAAACAATAGCTCCTTTATTTAGGTTGATGAGTCAATGTAGCATTTGTATGATTTATAAATATTGGGAAATTTAGAAAACTTTTTCTAGAGCAGCAGGTTATCCAAAACTAACAGTGAGATTTATTTAAAGTTTTCTTCTTTATATCAGGAAACCAAAAGTTTATCATGAAGAAAATGTATCAGAATCTGTAAGATGTTGTGGTTGACCCAATGAGAGGCTTTGCTATAAAAGAGAGACAGAGAGGAATGAAAGAGAAAGAAAGAAAGGAGGAGGAAGGAAGGAGAAAGGAAGGAAGGAAGGAGGAAGGAAGGAAGGAAGAAAGGAAGGAAAGAAAGAAAGAAAAAAAGAAAAAAAAAAAAAAGAAAGAAAGAAAGAAAAGAAAGAAAGAAAGAAAAAAAAAGAAAAAAAGAAAGAAAAAAGAAAGAAAGAAAAAGAGAAAGAAAAAGAAAGAAAAGAGGGAAGGAGGGAGAGAAGACAGCAAGAAAGAAAAAGAGAAAAAGGAAAGAAACAGAAAGAAAGGGAGGGAGGAAGGAAGGAGGGAGGAAGGAAAAGAGAGAAACAGGGAGGGAAGGAGAGAGAGAGGGAGGGAAAGAGAGAGGGAGGGAGGGGGGGAAGGAAAAAAGAAAGTTTCTACATTAAAACAAGCTATTTTTTTCACAGAGAAATGATGTCAAAATTATTGGAGATATCTATATCTATATATATATATTATAGATTAAATTCTAGATGATGTTATGGATAATTTCATTAAATAAAAAACAAGAATATTTCTTGTTTGCTTAAAAAAAAAACTGTGTGTAAACCTGAACATCAACAACAACAAAAAGAGATCTGCTACATATGGGCATCTGGAAGCTTAGCTGAAATGTTTTCCACGGGATTTTGAGCTGAAAGGTGAATTCTAGGAGTACTTACCACTAAGTAATTTTAGCCCAGGTTCAGCTGAATATTTGAAGATGAAAAATTATTGGAGGAGTTCCCGTCGTGGCACAGTGGTTAACGAATCCGACTAGGAACCATGAGGTGGCGGGTTCGGTCCCTGCCCTTGCTCAGTGGGTTAAGGATCTGGCATTGCCGTGAGCTGTGGTGTAGGCTGCAGACGCGGCTTGGATCCCGCGTTGCTGTGGCCCTGGTGTAGGCCGGTGTCTACAGCTCCGATTCGACCCCTAGCCTGGGAACCTCCATATGCCTCAGGAGCGGCCCAAGAAATAGCAAAAAAAAAAAAGACAAAAAAAAAATTATTGGAGAAACTACCTGCTAAACAGACTACCTTTGATCACCCAAATTACCTGACATGTAAGACTCTGGAGAATGTTTTTGACACTAACTGACAGAATGCTTAGATTTAAAAGAAAAATAACTCTTTGGAAAACCATGTGGACTAAAGAAAATTTTAAGAAGTTTTCACTGCTGCTTTGGCTTAAAAGTAAGGAATGACAACAGCGAGACTCAAGTTTTATTCAAATCACTTTATTTGAATAAAACTTGATGGGATCCTTCTATGAATTTTCTACTCAGTCTGATTAACATAATGGAGAAAAGAAGAACTTTGTTAGCTGTAGACTAATCATTCAAAGAAGTTGTGGGATTACCAGATAAAAGGACACAATACATTTGAATATCAGACTAAAATAAATAATTGTTTAATATGTCTATTTGTACAAATAAAATCTCCATATCCTTCTCTAGTTTGATCCAGAATTAAGTACAGAATAAAAAAAGAACATTTTTTACAGTAAAGAGAATTTTTATCGTTTATTGTTACCTTTCAAATTAGTGTTTTAAGCATATGTGATCTTATAAGAGAAATCTAGAAACAAAATGTATGATCATAATTCATACACACTTAATTTTTTCTGTAATTGATCATCATATATTCAGCAATAAAATTTAATATTTCATAAAAAATTGTATCAGGCTATGTAGTTCCCTTTGCTAGTGTTTCTTATTTTTTCATGTGGTTTCAAGTTACTGCCTAGTTACTTAGCATTTTTTATGGCGTAGGCAAGCCTGACAACAAAAGTATCAGTTTTTTTGTTTGTTTTTAATCTCAGAATGTCTAATTCCTTCATCATTTCTGAAAGATACTTTTTACAAATATATGTTTTGCAGATTTTTTTTTTTCTTTGAGAAGTTTGAATATGTCATCCCATTGACTTCTGGCCTTCATGATTTCTCATTAGAAATCGGATGTAATTTAATGAAATCAGATCTTACCACACTAAGGTCCCTTAGTATATGGGGAACCATTTCTTTCTTGTTGCTTTCAAGATTCCCTCCTTGTTTTGGCTTTCATCATTTTGATTTTGACTAATGGATTTTTCATTTTATTCACATTTTCCAGATTTTTATTTCTGTTTGATTTTCTTTGTAATTCTTCTCTCAATATTCTGTATTTAAGAGGACAACTTTTTAATGCACTCTATTAGTACTTTTGACAAGGTTTTTTTTTTTTTAGTTCTTTGAACATACTAAAAATAACTGATTTAAAGTCTTTGTCCTGTAAATCTAATGTTTGTGGTTCCTCAAATTGATTTGATCACTGTTCTTGCTATGTAAGGGCCACAACACGATTTTTGTAATTTTTTGAGGCAGATAATTTTTTGTCAAATTTTGGATATTTTGAGTCTTATATTGTGTCTCCGATAAATCATTTTCCCTCCTCAGCATAGTCTGTTGTTGCTGATTACTGTATTTGTTGTTTATTTGTTTGTTTAATGAATCCTCTGAATTAATATTACTAATTGTGTATTCTTTCTCAAATTGTGGTTACCAAAGTCCCTATTCTGTTAGCTTATCCATTGATTGAACTGAGTCTTCCTCAAATGCTTTAAGCCAAAAAAAAATCTCCCAGTTCTGTATGAGGGTTTGAAGAGAGGTTCTGTATGTATTAGAGCTTATCTTTAAAATCTGGCCAAGAGTTTATAACTCTACCTTGGTCTTCCCTTTCTGCTTGTGCAGAGTCTCAAGGTCAGCCAGTTGTGAGAATGTGAGAATTTAATGGCTTTTAGGTCTTTCCTAAGCATGTGCATGATCCTGAGCACGTGTATGTCCTTCTAGTTTCCAAGGAATACGTCAAAGCTTTTCAGAACCCTTACTCCCCAAAATATCCCATCCTCTAGTCTTTCCTTCCAAACTTCCTGACTAGTTTATTATCTGTCTCAACAATTAACCATTGCCACAGAAACAGTGACTAAAACATGTTCTTCTAAGCATTTTGAACAGATGTCCCTAGATAGGGACATTTAACCAAAGGTGAGTTTCAGTTCAGTGAAATAAAGACAAGCCTTTTCAGTGGGTTTTCCAGGAAATCACCAGACGTATTAACTAAGGACAGTTGTGAATGAGTTTCATTCTTCTCTTTCATGCCCCAGTTCTGGGAATATGGAATGTTATCCTCAAGGCTACCACTGAACTGAGAAGCAGAGCATGGATCTAGGGTAAGTTAAAACACCACAAAGCTCACTATTCTTGATGCTAGTCAATGTTTTTTTGTTTGTTTGTTTTTCTCTCCTGAGGAAGTTTTTGATTAGTTTCCAACAAGATTTTGGTTCATTTTCAGGGCTCTGATGATGATGTTGATTCTGATTAGTTTCCAGGGCTCAGAGATGTTGATTCTGACAGTTTTGCCTTTTTTTTTTTTTTTTTTTTAACTTTTGTGTATGGGCTGGGTTTCGGAATTTCTTACATCTCTGACATCGCTCTGTATACACTTGTAAAAGAAAAATTAATGATGAATACTACAAGAGAATTATTTTATTATTTCTACCAGTCTTACTTTTTTTTCACACAAAAACAATCTGACTAAAATTATACAGAACATCTTAACTATTCCTGAAATAAGTGTTAATATTGTTCATGATTGAGCATTTAGATATTTGGCTACTCTTATGTTTTATGGACTAAACTGACCTCTCTTCCTTTCCTTTCTTTAATTTATTTTCAAACTGGTTTTGGAACAGAGACAGGTCCACCATAGTTAGGCTGTGAAAATTGTACTTGGCGATAACTATACCAAGATCTTAGAATACATGCTGCTATTACTGGTAGCCATGTACTGCATTTATATGGATGGTTCCACTCCAGGTAACTCTGATTCTGCTTGTGGGAAATTATATAAAACTGAGGATAGAATTATGAGAAGTTATGTGTATATAAATAACACATTTTCATATTTTCATCAAGAAACCATTCTTACAGGTGTTAGGTGTCTAATAGAACTCAATTCATATTACAATATTTTATTTCATATTTTGAATGTAATTAAATGTGCCATTCTTTTTACTGGTATTGTATAGATTTTCAAGAAGAATGAATCATCATATATTTAACTGAAGGCAAAACAGAATAACTCTTTGAATTTTTAATAAAATAGCCATAAGTTTTAAGAAACATTTTAGTGATTACTTCTTGAAATAATTTCAGTTATCATAAAATATATAACTTCCTTTATCATCATTGTTGTTACTTTTAGTCATCATATTCATCTTCATGAATTACATATGTAATAATTGTGGTTTCAATCTGTATTCTTTTTGTTCTGTTTGTTTTCCTAAAAACCCTTTGACAATGGCAAGGAAATCAATAACTTGGTTATTATTTAAAATCAAGATTTTAGAGTTACATTGCTAAAAGTACAGTAGAGGCAATACTAGAAATTTGTTTTCTCCAATCTTTATCCAAGATTCAATTTAATGTGCTATACTTCACTGACATTCCTAAACTGTGTATTATACTGCAAAATGGAGCATAGAAACATCAATTCATGGAATGAATTATACAGAAAAGGAAGAATTAGTGATTAGAACGTGAACAAGTCTATAGAATGCATAGACCACTCTAAGCAAAGCCTGGACTTTTAGGAACTTATCTAGTCTCATTCTGTGCCAATATTTCCAACTGTGAAATGGATGTACCTGTTTCTAACTGTGAAAATTTTTCCCTGAGAACAGTATTTTTCCATTTATTTTTAATTGCCTGAGACACTCTGATGAGATGCACTATAGAGAGAACTGTATTATCTTTTTAGGAGATATTATCACACTTTCTTAAACACTGAAACAGCTTACAACTATGTAGAAGTGGGGGCTTAAAATGCACTTTGACCCATGATGAAAGACATTATATTCAATAAAAATAGAGATGTTAAAAAATTCTCAAGAATACTACAAGGAAGAAAAGTATTATAATAAAATAAAATTAAAATTAAAATTTATTCCTATTCTTTATATTTTCTACTAAAATATTATTTAACATAAACCTGAGATTGTTGTGAAGAAAATAGCATATAATGAAAACATTAGTTATCTTTCTCTTGTATATTTAATGTATGATGAATATTTATTGATTCATTTCAGAATATTTGATTTACTCAAAAATCAAAATGCTTAGAGGAAAATCATGTCTAAAAGGAATTTAAACAAGGAGCTTCATCTGGAAAGGGATTGTCTTATGAGTTTGTTTAGGTTGGCACACTGCTATTCACACACATTTCTACTGAAAAGTAATAGAATTAGCTATATTGTCAGTGGGAAAACAGCTGCCAAGTTTTAACTTATTTTATAAAAAAAAAATAAGGAAAGTCAGAAATAAGCAAGCTGCCCTAGTGTAAAGAAATCTTATCACATTTATTGCCTTAAAAGGACAGATAAGAGTAAAGATCTATTTTCTCTGCTCACAGATAAGTGCACTTCTGATGATTCAAGGGTGAAAACTCTAAAGTTTGATAACAAAAACTACCATAAATGGCAATTCCTGTAGGTTTCTGGAACTTGATTTACTAATATAAAAAGTTGTTGGGATATCAGAGAGGTTTCTGATCCAGCACAAAACAATACCTACACTTGCTGACTTACCATAAAGCAGTGTTGCATAGTAGTTACCAATGCAGGGTGCATTGGGAATTCAGCTCAGCACTCATTAGTTATGTACAACTAGAGAACAATTTTAATAACGTCTATGTCTCAGTTTCCTCACTTGTACAATGAGAAAATCACCTATTTCCTAGTATTGTTCTACAAATTAATTTAGTTAGTACATGTAAATTGTTGAGAACAATACGCATAAGTCAGGATAGCTATCTGGAACCCTATAGACTCTTGTAGCTTGGAATTGTATTTTTGTCTTTTATAAAAGTATGTCATTCTTCTTTCACCAAACTCCTAAGTCTCAATGGATGGCTTATAGTCAGAATCATGTTTTTCATAAGAAAAATATATGACTGCCTTAAGGATTTTATGTCCAGGAAACCTGAAGGTCACAAATACCCAGCATCTTACAACTGTCCATTCAAAGGAAATATATTAGTTGAAGAAAAAGTTCTGTTGATTTTCTGATTCATAAAATTCAATATTAGATACTCATTTCTTTTTAAGAAGTTTTTCTTTTCTGATAAAATGCAAGTATTTCAAGAAGCTATAATATATTGAGTTATCAGTCAAGCATGCTTTAATGTCAGTCAATATATATCAGCTCCTGTCCAATACCCAAACTTATTTATTTATTTTATGTATCTAGAGAGAGATTCTTTCTTTGATTCTTTTCTTTTCCCTTTTCTTTGTGACAAATAAAGTCCTAAAACCACATGATTTGGGATAACACAAGGTTGGCTCATGGCTGGTAGTGGGCAGAGGAAATACGGTTCCTCAGAGTATCACAAGTGGAGCAAGGGAAGGAAGGCATCCACTTAGTTATTCAGGGAGATGAGGCACCATGTTAGTCATTCATTATCAAATAGTAATGATTTTACTTAGTTATTCATGGGAGGTTATGGAATAAGGGTGAAGAAATGTAAAAAGCAATAAGTCAGAAAACAAATTCTTGTATTTATTAATTTATATACTGTTGCCCATCATGCTATTTCTTTATTTCATATAACTTGGACTTCCATGTCTTATAAATTGACTACTTAATGTTATTAACCAAAATGTACATACAGTTCATATATTACATTATCTAATGTCTTCTCAAATAATTGAAAGATAAATATTATTTTTCAAAGGTTAAAAAAAATTCAAGCTCAGAAAGATGGAAGAATGTCAGAAAAGAATGATGTCTGACCTGAACATGACATTTAGCCTTATGTCACTATTTAAAACATCAGTATATAGTACAATAAAGAGGCATGAGGAATTAAGTAATAGCTCTTCATAAGATGAAGGAGTAATGTTTATAAATTTTTGTTCAGAAGTATAAAAACTATCTGAATTTACATCTCAATTCTAAATTTCCTTGTAAATTTGGGGTAATCAATTTAAATTTTCCGAGAATTGGTTTTCACATGTGTAAAAGGAAAATAATAATAGTATTTCATTCATAGGATTGTTGTAAGGATCAAATAAGTTAATACAGTCAACAAATTTAGCTCAAGACTCAGAAGATGTTACATGCCAAATAAATATAGAAATTAGTATCATTATTAATGCTATAACTAAGATAGACATTTATAAAATAATAATTGCTATAGTATTTCTGGCTCTTACTGTTGAAGAATTATAAAGTGAGTTATTCCAAATGAGAAACACCATGAGACAATTTTTAGGTACTGTTATAAGGGGGAAATTTGCTAAAGTAATTATATACTTGCCTCTGCATGAATAAGAACAGAATAAATAACATAATCAAATTTTAAAATTTATTTGTAATTTACAATGTCTAGATTTCAACTACTTAAACTTTTATATTTCAAGAGTAGAAATAGTGAAGAATTTGAATATAGTACCTTAATAAATTTTCAGTAAAATTTTGTAGATGCTAAAATTCTGTAGATGCTGCCTTCCTAAACTTTCCTGAGAATTCTTTCATTGTATGAATTTATAAAAATATTACTATACCAGTAATTTTTCACACTGTTAAAGATTCTTTAATGTTTTGCCTCTATATTTATTGACACGGTGACTTAAACAATAAAAGCACACACACACACAAAAATGATTCTCACCGTGAAACTACATTACTGTTATTTGAGCTCATCAAAACAACATGAGCGCCATGCCTGAAACCGAGGTCAAAACTTTCAAGACTTGGATTTCTCTTTTTCTTAACAAATACAACTTTCATGCCTAGAAAGTCTCATATAATAAAAAACCTTACAGGCTTTCTGGACATCAAATAACTGTTCGATAAAGAGCGCATTTACCAGTTAAATGTCAATAAATTGGAGACTTTCCCTTGGCATACAAAAGCTATTTCAAGTGAAAGTGTCAGGTTTGTCTGCTCTGTGCTGTCTCTCTCAGTCCTTGCCTACAAACCTCAAGGATTTGGAAGTACAGGCCAAGAAGCAAAGTGTGATAGTAACCAGTGGGCTTCATCATGTAAGGATGACTAGAGGTTGTTCCAGCCGGAGATGCTACAGCAGTGAGCTCTGGGAGAGACCAGTGGTCTTGCTGCACAGAGTTGGAGACAAGTGGTCTCTCCAGGCAGAAGAAATCAGCTCAGGATGGGAGCCATTCTGAGTCAAAGGGAAGGAATTTCCCCTCTAACTGACACCTCAGTGTAACAGCTCTAACCTGGGCTCTTTTAATGAGTCCTTCGGGTCTGTTGCCCCAGCAAAAAATGCTCCTGCTGGTTGCTTCAGGGGTCACAATCAAGAGTCAGGTAGCAGTGTTCAGCAAGTTTTATTTACAACCTTAGGGAGAGTGGGCCACCCTGGGTAGGGACTGATGCCCTCTGCAACTGGGTCCTTCCTTATATCCCTATATCATGGACCAGTTTGGGGACCCCTGTTCTCTTGCACGAAGCCCACTAATTTCCTGTCCCTACCCCCTTGCATCGTGCGTGCATAAGGGCTGAGTGTTGTTTTGATCTCTATTGGGGTGGCGCGTTTGGATCCTCTAATTGGTTCTGGGAGAGAATGACTTTTTTGTGTAGGAAAAAGTTTATAGGGAGATGCTCTTAGCAGAATTCCTCTGGTACCTGCATGTGTCTTCACTGTTTGATTGCGGGCCACCTGTTTTTGATAATTGATAAATGGACTGTTTTGAATCACTCCAGTCAGAGTCTCTATTCTATCCTACCTAACAAAAGGACTAGCAACAATGTGATGCTGTTTTTTAGAATTTAGATAAGCAAAAATGGCTGATATATTTGATTGTACATGTATATATAATCAGCAAAAATGATGATGGCAGAATGGAATAAATGGTATTCATAAGCCTGCCCCAAAAAAGGCATAAATTAATTCGTTTATAAAAACAATTCAATTCTGAAAACAATGATTTGGAAGTATGAGAGTCAGGATATCACATTTAAATGTGATGAGAGTTTGAGATATATCTCATAGGAAAAAGCCGTTGAAATCCAAATTGATGCAAAGATGCTAACAATGGGGTAAGGGATCAAAATTTCCACATTTTTATGGTGGTATCATGACTACTAGATCAAAAGGTAGGGAAAACTGAGATGAATGTTTTTGTCCTTTCTGTAAAAATCTTTGCTGGCATAGGAAACAGTTTTACTATATGGGACTATGGAATGAAAACAAAGTCATAGTTAAGCTCTTCCATGAAATCTATGCCACCTCCCTAGACCTGAATTTTCTCTACTTAGGTGCTAAGTAGAACTCTAGCCCTATCTAGTCACTAAAGGAATAGTTCACTTTCTTACTGGCTCAAGGATTCTGTGTTTAATTGTTCCTAAATTTACTGTTACTGGATCTTTTATTCTAATTGTGTAATGGCATATTTGGTGTCCTGATAAAGGATTACTAGCCATCTTTGAACAGAGTGGAGTAGATACTTCCTGGTCAGAGGCCAAAGATGAAACTACTATTTCAGGAATAAAAAGAAAAAAAAAAACCTAGGAGATTTGATTTTTATTTCTGCTTCTTCCATTTTGTCACTCTGCTAGACCCTAGTGATCCATTCTCTAGTATATCATCCTGATACTCAAAACTCAATAAACAGAAGATGTTAGTAATGTAAAATATTTCATCATTATTCAAAAAAAAGAACATGACATTATGAATTTATATTATGTAAAGCTAGATTTAAAGATACTAATTTAAAAACAAAGATGAATACCAAGAGAGTTATAGAAAACTGATTAACACTGTAATAAAAACACTAGTTATTTTAAAGGAAAAAAAACTGCATTTGAAGTTATCTATTAAACATAATCACCATTTTTCTATTTATAAAAAAAAGTTAGCCCTACTCAATTTATTGGAAATAAGGTCACTTTACTTTGATCTTTTTTTTTTTTTAAGACTAAAGCATAATAGCAAAAGGATTTCAGTGGTTCAGGAAAAAATTCTATTCTGGAAATCAATAAACAAAGAATATTAAAACATGAATTAAATGTAGAACAGATATTCAGTCTGGAGAATTTTAATGCCATTTTTATACATTAATCATATGTATTATGTTAATTTTTTTTTTGGCCAGGCCCAAGGCATATGGAAGTTCCCAGGTCAGTAATTGAACCCATGCCACTGCAGTAACCCAAGCTGCTGCAGTGACATCAGATCCTTAACCCTCTGTACCACAGAGAACTATATATTATGTTTTGAAACATTTTATGCTTTGCAATATTTTAAATACCAAAATATGAGGGGAGGTGTATTTTGTGACCATCATTATAAACAATATTAATTTTTCAAATATATTTAACCATTGTCCAACAAATGCTTTGGGAGTTGAAAAATAAAAGTAAGATCTAGAGTATTTCCTTATATTCATCCCCAACACTTTCCTTTAATATATTTCCTTTAAAATAAAGGGATAAGGTAGAAATTGTTCATCCTTTCAGGTTTGGTGCTTTGTGTGTACATTATCCTTAATTTTTGTGAGTTTAAATCCATTTTATCTCACATAGGTAGAAGTGACACCAAGTAAATGGGAGTTTGTATCCCATCTAACACTTCAGAAACAATGTAGTTTTTTAGTGTCCAAAATTCTTAAATGAGACTCCTCATATTTTTTTGGAAAGCACCTCACCAAAACAGCAAGGCTAGGGCAGAGCAAAATACCAGCTGCTGTCAGGCCTGACTGGCTGGGCAGCCACCAGAATCACTCTTCACACCCTGCTGGCTTCCATCCCTGAAGATCAAATGAAAATGAGGGTCTAGCTCTGGCTGAATTCAGAGTAGTTTATACCATCCAGAGTAGTTTATACCATCCAGAGGTTTATACCATCCAGAGTAGTTTATACCATCCAGAGGTTTATACCATCCAGAGTAGTTTATACCATCCAGTTTATACATGTGTTAGCCTGACAAACAGATGTGTCAAGAAACTCTTGCTCATTTCCATAATCTCAACACAAATTTCAAACCCTCACTCTCCGGTCTGATCATCTTATCCTCTCCCCAGTCATCTATAATTGCTTTATTTCTAAAATGAGTTTTGATGAAGATATGAAATCACAATAATAATAGTTTCTATGGTTTTTTTTTTTTGTCTTTTTTGCCTTTTCCAGGGTCGCTCCCATGGCATATGAAGGTTCCCAGGCTGGGGTCTAATCGGAGCTGTAGCCACCAGCCTATGCCACAGCCACAACAATGCAGGATTGGAGCCGCGTCCGTGATCTACACCACAGCTCACAGCAACACCGGATCCTTAACCCACTGAGCGAGGCCAGGGATCGAACCCACAACCTCATGGTTCCTAGTCAGATTTGTTAACCACTGAGCCATGAGGGGAACTCCATGTTATTTTTAATAGACTTTATTTATTTTCCATGTGGCTGTCCAGTTTTCCCAGCACCACTTATTGAACAAGCTGTCCTTTCTCTATTGTATATCCTTGCCTCCTTTGTCATAGATGAGTTGGCTGTAGGTGCGTGGGTTGAATTCTGGGCTTTCTGTCCTGTTCCACTGATGTATATTTCTGTCTTTGTGCCAGTATCATATGGTTTTGATGATGGTTGCTTTGTAGTAGAGTCTCAAGTCTGGGAGCCTGATTTCTCCAGCTCCGTTTTTCTTTTTCAGGATGTCTTTGGCTATTCTGGGTCTTCTGAGCTTCCAAACAAACTTTAAAATATTTTGTTCGAGTTCTGTGAAAAATGTCCTTGGTAATTTGATAGGGATTGCATTGAATCTGTAGATTGCCTTAGGTAATATAGTCATTTTGATAATATTAACTCTTCCAATCCATGAGCATGGTATATCTTTCCATCTATTTGTGTCATCTTTGATTTCTGTCATCAGTGTCTTATAGTTTTCAGAGTACAGGTCTTTTGTCTCTTTAGGTAGGTTTACTCCTAGGTATTTTATTCTTTTGGATGCAGTTGTAAACGGGATTGCTTCCCTAATTTCTCTTTCTGCTCTTTGACAACAGTGCTGACCAAACTGCTTCTTTACAAAGGAAAAGAAATAAGAATGTGGTGGTATAAGAAGTAATGCAAAATAAGGTGAATCAGCTGTGAGAAACTGAAAAACAGGTGTAGGCTAAAGTAATTAAATTCGTTGGGTTCTTCTTCTTATTATTATTTTTACCTAAAACAGAGGATAAAAATTTGGCTAAAGTATATGTTCTTTTATTTCCTTGGGCAGTTTATGAAATAAAAGTACATGAATAAATTACACACTTAAATATGATTTCATTTTTAAATGATTTCCATTAGTCAAAGAAGAAAAATAGTATTTCAATTTTCAGGTACCTTGTTGAATTATTTAATTTTATATAATTATTCCAAAAATATAAAAATCAAGAAGATAAAAAAATTTCCTCTGCTTTTCCTCAATATTCATATCCATGTCTGTATTCTTATTACTTTAATTACAATAAGATTTCTCATTATAACTTCCTTTCTTATTTGAGCTATGCTTTCTAAGTTACAATAGATGTATACACACATGCACACACACACACACAGACATGCAAATATGTTGTTAAATGTGATGGCCTCCACTAATAAACCATTAAAATGACATTTTCTATACTAAATTAACTGAAAGCTACAGACTGTTCTGATTATTAGTTTGATCTAGGTTACAGTACTGCATGTATACATTTCAAATAAAATAGTGTAGTTTCAATTGGGAAAAGGCATATGATAAACTTCACTATAATGGCAATTTTTTCTAAATTATCCATACACCTAATAGTTAATATACTTCACGTAGGTTAGTTTTTGCATAGTTTACACAATTAAATATAAGTGGCCTTGAGTATGATATAAAGGCATATTTATATGTAAATTTGACATGGTTATTCTAAATGAACTGTTAGGGGAGTTGCATCATATGCATCTAGCTATTGAATGAAAGACAGTTTTACTATAATAATTGATAAAATTTTACTCTTTCTGATTCATTGACACCACCAAAAAGTGTGATGATATAAAAGAATGTGGATGATTTTTTTAATATTGATTTTCTCTATTTATAGATAGAAATCTATTACTTGTTTACGACTTAAACAAGGTGATGTGCAAACCAAGTGCCATGATTAACAAGCTCTGGTTTTTTTGGCAGGACAGTAATGATAGGATGATCTGAAAATTCTATTGATGTAGAATTTCTTTTGAAATTCATTTCTGTTGTTAAGTAACTTTATATAGAAAGTTGCTTTTCTTTAGGTAATAAGTCTATAAAAATTACTCTTTTTCATAATGTTATAAAACTGTTTCAGTTACTTTTTAACAGTAAGTGGTATCTTTTCTGTTTGATACATTAAAATACTTACCTGAATTCCCTAACACAACTTTGAGTTATCTTCGGAATAGTTAAAATTGCTATTAACTCTCTTAAATGGTTTGATATTTCAAAAATATGTTCCAATACTCTGTAACTATTTTTAATAAGTGAAGGTTTTTCCAGGAATCTGGATGTTTTTGATGGTTGTGCTATTACATATGTATCCTTTAATTAATGCAATCTGTGTTCCCCATTTCAAAATGTTTTATTTTAAGTAATCTGCTTTAATGTGAATTATCAGTATTTACTACAAATTTTAACCCTACGGAGAGATTTATTTTTTAATCCATCTTAAAATAGTTATTCTTTTTTTTCATTATCTTTTATTTATTTTTTAATTGTTATTTCCCCAAGACAGTTTTTTTCTGACTGTACAGCAAGATGATCCATTTACACATACATGTATACATTCTTTTTTCTCACATTATCATGCTCCATCATAAGTGACTAGACATAGTTCCCAGTGGAACACAGCAGGATCTCATTGCTAATCCATTCCAAAGGCAATAGTTTGCATCTATTAACCCCAAGCTCCCCATCCATCCCACTCCCTCCCCCTCCACCTTGGCAAGCCCAAGTCTATTCTCCAAGTCCATGATTTTCTTTTCTGTGGAAAGGTTCATTTGTGCCCAATGGAAAATTTTAAAACATGTAATATGAATTTTAAATGCTTGATTATTCTAACTTTTGAAAATTGACCATAACAAAATTTATTCATAATAATTTTTTTTTGTCTTTTGTCTTTTTTGTTGTTGTTGTTGCTATTTCTTGGGCCGCTCCCGCGGCACATGGAGGTTCCCAGGCTAGGGGTCCAATCGGAGCCGTAGCCACCGGCCTACACCAGAGCCACAGCAACGGGGGATCCGAGCAGCGTCTGCAACCTACACCACAGCTAACGGCAACGCTGGATCGTTAACCCACTGAGCAAGGGCAGGGACCGAACCCGCAACCTCATGGTTCCTAGTCGGATTCGTTAACCACTGCGCCACGACGGGAACTCCCCATAATAATTTTTTATATTATATCAAGATACCAACAGTTGCTAGTGGATTATGTACTTGCAAACTCCAAGATCCTATTGTTTACTAAGGAGAATGATAAATGATTTTCTTTTATGTTTTGTACAGCAGTTATTAAATTCTAAAACTGTCAGTAAGTCTGCAGTTTGTTGTATAATTTAAAGGCATAGTACCATCGACAAATGATAAATTTCTTTTTATTGTTTCACATTCTGTTTATTAAATTTCTAAAGCTTCTTTTAAAACAGCACGGTAAAAATCCTATAATAATGTTTTATCTGAATTTAATAAGCAGTGATTTTTTTTTTCAGATAGTGATTGTTTTTGAAAAAAAATTCTGAATATAATTTTAGTTTAAACCCATTTTTGAGGGGTTTTTTTTGGCAAAAAAATACGACTTTCATTATGGTTTTGTACCTACAGAATTACAATATGCATATGACCACATTTGTTTCTGTGGCATGAGCTTTGTCAACCTGGTCACCAAAGCTGACTCGGCCAAGAACCCATATGCAGAGACCCATCCTGCTTAGTGAACTTGGGGAACTCATTCATTCTTCCTGCCTGGGCCTTAGCTTTTGACCATATCCTAAAAGCAGATACTTTTTATCTGTATTCCCACCCTTATTTTTTATTTTCTTGCAAGTTGTATTATTTTAAAATATCAAGATTAAATGTGGAGAGCGCCTAACTAAAACAGTGGCAATTGATGGCTTTGAAATCAAATCCCATATTACTGTCATTGGCAAAAAATTGCCCATTAGGTAAAGTGAATCTAGATTTTTAAAGATTTTTGTCAAGATTAATATCTAGAAAAATATACAAGGTAATTAATAAATTGATATATGTTCTAAAATAAGGGAAATCTAGTGGTTCACAGTTTTTACTTGATTGGACTGAAATTATTCAATCATATTTAATAGCATACTATTAAATAGGAGATCTTATTGTTTACTAAGGTATTTTGAAGAAAATGTGGAATATGCCTTTTTAACTATAATATGAATATAATTACCAGTGTAATCAATGGGGAACACATTCACAGAAGGATAATCTTTTGTATAATTGTTCAATATATAATAAAAATTTACACTAAAATTACAATCATAGAAAGAGCTTTCACAGCCTGCTGTATTCCCTTCAGTTTGTAAGGATTAAGTATTTAATTCTGAAATAACATTATGAGGTAGTATTAATGTCATTCTCTTAAATGAGGAATTAAAGGCACAACAAATGTTAAGTAACTTGTTGGAATCAAAGTTTTTATATACTGGAAGTAGGAGTGGAAGTGAGGCCGTTTTGCTCTAGGATGAAACTTTTTTACCATATGAAGATGGATGCTGAAAATTAACAATGAAGGTGACACTAAAAAAGTAAATAAACTAATTTTAAATTAAATAAATTGTAAGTTTAATTAAAGTTAGCAATCTGGATGACATTATGGAAAAAATTTAAATTTACTTCTTGGCATATTATGACTAGATTGATCAATTAGATATGTAAAGTTAACACAAAGTAGGAAGCATGAGATCCAACATCTGGGTTTTTCAACAAGAAGTAAATTTGGAGAACTAGAATAGAATTAAATTTCAAAGCCAAGATCAAGATCAAAATCTCATGTCCATAGTCTGAAAAAGGTGAGATGAAAAGTTAAATCATATGAAGAGAGCATTTCTAGGTTTCCAGTTCCATTTAAACAAGTGATTTCTTAATTGTCCTTACTGATTATTTCATTCAGCAGAGAGAAGAAATAATAGAGGGACTCACTATTTTCATAAACAAAGGGAATTTTTGACCAAGGAGAGCTGTTGGAGACAAGACAAAAATCATGTCATTTTAGTATTTCCAATGGCCAGAGAGAGATTTGAGAGACCAGACAAAACTCTCCCTCATTATTCTCTGAGGGTTGGTTCCCGGACCCCTCAGCCCACACAGTACCAAAATCCACAGATACTCAAGTCCCTTATATAAAATGGCATATTACTTGCCTATACTCTAACTAAGCACATCCTCCCATATACTTTAAATCATCTCTAGATTGATTACTTATACTACCTAATACGATGTTAATGGGATGTAAATTGTTGCTGGTGCACCAAGAATTTCAAATTTGGTTTTTGAAACTTTCTGGACTTTTTTTTTCTTAGTATTTTTAATCCTTGGTTGATTGAATTTGAGGATGTAGAATCCTCAGGCACAAAACCCAGGGATATGGAAGACCCATTGTATATAGATTTTTTTTTTCAAGGTATGGTGTGATTAAGTTATCCTAATGAGAGATACCATTTCATGGTTGATATTGTGCTCTGACTAAAATGGTGAGAAATGTTTGTCAAAGGCATAAAGGGATTTTCTGCAGATGTGAATGTATGTCATAGGTAAATGAAATAGTCAAATTTCCACTTATACTAATTCTTAGTAATAGCAGTTGAAGGTTGAATTGGTTCACCTTTCCTACTGCAAACTAGGGGAAATGATCAGTAAAATAGCTTTTAAAGAATCTTAAAGCTGTGAAGATTGCAATGATGATCTCTTCATGAACACTAACCAGAGATAAGCTTTTTATGTATGCAAGAACATGACACAGGTCCCGAGGGCATATGCGGACACTAAGCAGAAGAGCCTAAATCTTCCTTCAGTTTTATTTCCTGCCCTCCCAGACTTAGAGGAAGGGAAGTCAATGCCCAGAGTGAGGAAATGGGATTCTTGTATGGGATCCTGACACCCACAGCAGTGCCTTGCTCCCCTCTGCCAGCCCTCATGCAGCTTGTCTGTGCCCCAGCTGATCTGTGGCCTCTGCTCCCTCTGCGCCCCTGTAAGCTCCCCTGCTGACCCCACAGGATTTCTGCAGTCCCCAAGCTCACACCAGTGGCTGACTGGCAGCTCCCTTCTTGAATTCCAGGAATTCCCTCTTAGGAATCACTGACTGTTAACTTCTATTCCTCTTTCCTGTACATATATTTTTTACACTTTTTTAAAGTGGAAATTTCTCCTCAGTTTACGAACAGGTTGAATTGTTTTTTATTTTAAAAAAGCAAAAAAAAAAAAAATGGAGTTACCATTGTGGTGCAGTGGTTAACGAACCTGACTCGGAACCATGAGGTTGCGGGTTCGATCCCTGGCCTTGCTCAGTGGGTTAACGATCCGGCATTGCCGTGAGCTATGGTGTAGGTCGCAGACGTAGCTCGGATCCCGTGTTGTGGCTCTGGTGTAGACCGGTGGCTACAGCTCTGATTAGACCCTTAGCCTGGGAACCTCCATATGCCATGGGAGTGGCCCTAGAAAAGGTAAACAAAAATTAAAAATTGAAAAATGTTTAAAAAAGCTCCTCCACTAAGCATGAATCCACTTAATTTACCTTCTATCACTTTGTCATTTCTCATCTAAACTTCTTATCATGAGTTCTTTTTCCTCACTCACTTGTCAATACACTTAGACCTGATTTTTACCTGCCAAATTTAGTCCTAGTAAGATTACTAATGTGCTCCTATTTTTCAAAATCTAATAGGGCATTTTGAATTCTTTATTTTAGTTGATCTTTTTGCCAAATTTAAGTCTTTATCTCCTTGAAATGTTTCACTCTGGTTTTTTGAAACTGTATTATGCTTCTGGTTGCTTTCATAATACTTTCACATGTTTCAAACACTTGTTTCTTGTCTAGACTCTGTTAATAAACCACTCTAAAGTACTTTAAATAGAATAAGTCAATCTTCTTTTTAAAATGTATTCATTTATTTATTTTTGGCCACACTGGCAGCATATGGAAGTTCTGCAGGCAGGGTTGGAACCTGTGCCACAACAGCAGCAATGCTGGATCCTTAACCCACTGAGCCACCAGGGAATTCCAAAGTCAGTCTTCTTTAAATCCAATACCAAGCTCATGGTCATATTTTCCCATCAGACAGATATTAAATTTTAGGACCATTGCTTTAAAGCCTTTAATACCCTGCTCAGATTTCAGTCTTCTCTTTATCAATGATCATTTATTATTTATCCTTCAGAGTAAAATAAGTTGGACCACATATTATCTCAGTAGAATTTGACTTTAAACTTGAACTTTATTTCATCTCAAACAAACAAACAACAACAACAACAAAAAAATACCTTAGCTCCAGGGGAAGGTAAAAAGACATTTCAAAGGAATATGGCTCAACATTGTTGATGATTCTCTTGCTCCTATGTAACTTGGACAGTGGGACATCACTTTCATCAGAACCTTGTTCTGTGGATTAACAGGAAAAAATTAAAATCAATGAATATGGGAGAATACAGAGCAGAGGAAGAGTTTTCTGTATTTGGTGTATTGGTTTTCTGTTACTGCTGTAACAAGTTGCACAGATTTAGCAGCATAAAACAACACCCACTGGTGTCTCACAGTTTGTCTGGTTTAGAAGTCAGCAGTGTAACTCAGTTGGTTCTCTGATAGAGTCTCCCAAGGTAGATATCGAAATGCAGGCAGGGCTACATTCCTTCCTGGAAGCTGAGGGGAAACACCTGCTCCCAAGTTCACTCCAGTTGTTGGCAGAATTTATTACAGTGGGGTTGTAGGACTGAGTTACCAATATCCCTTTCTGACTATCAACCAGGGATTGTTCCCAGATTCCAGAGATAGGATGCATCCCTTGGTTATGTCCCCATTTCTCCATCTTCAAAGTTAACAACTGTCCTGTTTTAAATTTTTCTACCTTTTCCAATACATCTCTTCTGCCTTCCTCTTCAGATTCTAAAAGTTCATGTGATTGTATTGAACCTACCCAGATAACCCAATTTGAAGTTAGCTCATTAGTAACATGCATTACACCAAAGTTACTTTGTAGTTGTACCTAGATCAAGAGATGGAAATTTGAGGGGATATCATTAAAATTCAGTTTACCACATCTGGCTACATTCCACCCTTCTAAGAGCAGAGGTAGAAGGTGGGAGTGTCACAAAACAGAAATAATAAACAGAGGATTCCTGGGAACTCATTCTTTTTTGGATTCATGTTTCCAGAGTACAAATTTACTTTGCCTAATTTTGCTTTCCAAGGAAAAAAAAGACTCAGTTTGCATAACTGATATAAATCTTCTTCAAAACTTTTTATAATGCTTTCAAAAACATTTATAGAAAATTTATTCATAGAAAAAAGCTATAGAAAAGAGCTATAAGGATATTATATTAAAGAAGAACATGAATTGTATATGAATCCCCTCAGCCTCCAAAAGCTATGTCCTTAAAAACTTTTAAATTATATTCTGGATATTACTTTCTGCAAAAAGATATGCATTTTCCTCCCCATGCCCCAGATTTAATTAATTATCTCATCAACCTACATCTATAGTTCCTTGTACATACCCCTCTTGATATAGAGTATTTTCCAAGTTGTTTGTGCAATTTTCTTGTCCATTAAAAAAATATCGATCTGGGACCATATCTTCATCTCTTAATTACTCATTATTAAAATAAGTTCCTGAGTACTGCAGAAGATATGAATGGTAGAGATATAAAAATCTAGATCTCAGTCTTTATACAATTGCCTTCATTTCCTAAGAACATATAAATGGTCATTATATTTAATGGCAAGTGCAAGGAAATGGATGAATCTATCCAAAACCTGGTGTTTTTAACTGATGTTCTCATAGATTTTTGTGACATCATTATCTGTTAGCTTGAGATTGTGGTAATGATGGTGCCCAAGAAAAGACATATAAAAATCACTGCCATACCCAGCTCCTGCTAAAAAGTCTGGTTATTATTCACTATTTCAGGAACTGTAAGAGTACTAGAGGAGATAAAACATGATCAGAGATTTAATAGTGTGTGTGTGACAGATTCCTTTAAATATCAACTAATATATGTTGAATTCAAGCAACTTTTTAATGTTGTAGTCTGCAAGTGGCTTTTGAAATCCTAAAAAAAAAACAAGCCACCAAAAAAAGAAAACATTATAAAAAAAAACCCAGAAAAATGTACTTATGAACACTGTAAAAATTAAAGAAATTTTCAGCAACCTTCTCACTCTACCTCTTTACAATCTTTTGGTATCTTCTTGCAAACCAGGGCTTATGCCTTCTTCTGTCATATGCAAGTGCTATTTTTTAAAAAAACAAAACTAAACTAAAACCCTCTATCCTCTCTTCTCTTTCCCTTATCTACCAGTTTTCCTTTATTTCATTCCTGTTTCAGGCACCCAAGAGGGTTGTGATAGGATGAATTAAGGTAGCAGGCTCTGAACAGGATTAGCATGTCACAAATTTCAATCACAGGTTTGGGACAATTGGTCAAGGACCAACTTGGTTCGATCTAGGATGGCAAGGTTGGGAGAAGGATATGCTTGTAGCTTTGTTCCAGGCACTTAGTACCTCAAAGCAGAGGTTAAGCTTGGGAACTACATAATCATGTGCCTTGGATTTTCTGGGTAGCAGAGAAGAGGCTTTGAGCCCAAGAGAAGCTGAATTACCTACATGTACTCCGTGATGCCAGGGTAACAGGTGGATGGCTGTAGGAGCTGCTGATTGTTGGCTTTTGTCACAAGCTCTTTATTACAAGCAAGAATAAAGGTTTTCACCACTAACAGAGTGAACTGAATCTGAATAAGTTCAGAAAATGTTTGCTTTATTTTATGCAATTGGAATCTAATGTGTTATATCGATTTGCATAATTCTCATGTCATACATAATGTGTTCCTGAAAATATGTATGAAATTATGTGTTGATTTCAAACTAGAGAGAAATTTATCATAATATTTAGCTCTTTCACCTTTATAATTCTACTTACAAATGCAGTCAATAACTTGGATAATATTGGCACAAATGTTCAGGACAGAGAAAGAGCATGGCGTAGTATAAGTTTTAGATGAGTGAATTTGAATCCCCAAAAGATTTTAGCATATCAAGGTGATATAATGGGTCATATGAGATGAAATTCAGATAGACTGAGAAGTCACTTAGAAACTTGAAGCTCCAGGCTATTCTATAATAAAAAAAAAAGGAGGAGTTTCTGTTGCGGCTCAGTGGGTTAAGAACCCAGTACAGTGTCAGTGAGGATGCAGGTTCAATCCCTGGCCTTGCTCTGTGGGTTAAGAACCCAGTGTCGCTGCAAGCTGCTGTGTATGTCACAGATGTTGCTTGGATCTTGTGATGCTGTGGCTGATCTGACCCCTAGACTTGGAACTTCCATATGCCATAGGTACAGCTGTTAAAAATAAAAAGTGAGAGAGAAGAAATGGTGAAAAAAGGAAGAGAAAGAAAGAAGGAAGGAAGGAAATTATATCATATATATTAAATATTTAACTTAATATAGTCTTAAAGATGGGTTTTAGAATTAAAACACTTAGAACCCTGATCTATAGCAATTTTCAGTTATACCAGTATTGTAATCACATCTCTGGGTCACAGTTGGTAGCAATAATTACTGAATTCTGAGGGAAGGAACTAGTAAATGAATATACCTAACACTTCTCAAAAATTATCTTTGTAAAAGAACTGTGACTGAGAAGTGAAGAATATCCTATCATTCAGTTTAAAATTGGTTAGATGTCCACTAATGAGCATATTTTTAAAAATCATATTATGCTTTAGACTGGAACATATTATAATTTTGATAAAACTATTATTCATTCATTATTTAACTCATATGTAGATTTTTTGTGAAAATATAGTTATTTTCATTTAGTCATCCATTTATTTTATAGTTGTTTATTGGGAACTTACTCTGAGTATATGCTGTTTCAATCCCAGTGGTTACAACGGTAAATATAAGACACAGAAAGTCTCTTCTTATTGAGCTAACATTCTAATTGAGGAAGAAATAAATGCAATTCATTTATATAAATAATTTTAAATAATAATTAGTGCCAGAAAGACAATGATATGCATAAAATAACAGGTATTTGTCTGTTTACCCAAGAAATAACATTTTCAGTGAAGGTTTCATGAAGAGATGAAATTTGATGGCTTGAAGGATGTCAACCAAGGGAAGTTACTTGCAAAGAGAGTTACTATAGAAGGAAGAGCAAATGCTATAAATTCCTGAGATGAAAGTTAGCTTAGTGTATTTAAGTAAAAATCAGAAGCTTTGTGAATGGAACTTAGTAGATGGTAGACAAGTCTGTTATGAGACAAGGTCAGAAGAATCCAATCATGTAACACTTTTAAACTACAATGAGCAATTTAGATTTTCTTTAAGAGAATTAGAAAGCTGTTAGACAGTTTCAAGCTGGGGCATACCATGAATTGAATGATAAGTTTGAAAGATTACATTACTTTGTAGAGAATGAATTGTAAAGGGCCAAGAATGTCAAATAATAAATCAATAGGCTGGGAGAAGAGAGTGATTTGGAAAAGGGTGACAGCAGTGAAGATGCAGTAAAATGAATGAAGCTGGGGTATACTGTAGAAGCAGAATGACAAGACTTTCCAAAGTTTTGTATATGAGTGTTGGACCAAATAGTTAAGTGAAATATAGGTAAGAAGTCATGACTAACAATCCACTGAAGGATGAGTTTAACCACAAGATTTCTATGACCGTACTGGAACAGGGAATGAAAAAAATAGAAAAATATAAATAGTTGTGACGGTAGAAACCATATTCTTATTTAGTTATCTAAGTACTGTACATCATGCTGTTTAAACACATTTTCTTGGATCTCTTATTTTTTTAACTCCTTTAAGGTATATTTGCTTGTTATCAATTTAAGAATAGAGTTATGGGTTAATAATATATGTTCATCTACTAAAGCACTACTCTTCAAAGTTACAAAATTGTGCATTTTTAAAAATAATTCTACTTTAGTAGTGCTGCCATAATTTCCTTAATTTGCTATTTTTTTTTAATCCACAAAGTTACTTTACATGCTTCCAAATTAAGAATTTGTCATTGAGTTTTTCTTGGAGCAGCTCCTTAACCCTCAGAGCTTTCCTGTTAGGAGATGACAATAAACTCATAACTGGGCTATTGTCTTTTCTTGGTTCCTGGACCCACTGAATATCTTTTGCCTTCCTTGTCAAGTAATTATTCCCTTAAGTTCTTTTTTAAAGCTAAACTCATGATTCTATTTATCTGAAAGCTGGAAGTTGCCCATATTCTCTTGGGCCTGTTGTCACCATCTGTCCTTACTGAATGGCCACTTCCCAACAATAGTTTGATAGCAGTCTCTCAGGACATGGCTAACATCTTGATAGTAACAGATAATGGAATTGGAATCTTCTCTTACCCTCTGGAATTACTAAAACGACTATTTCAGGCAGAGGAGACATATTTAGTAAGTTTCAACTTCTTTGCCAGAGGCAAGACTCCATCGTTGTTTTTCCAGTAGAGCCTCTATATATGGTCACAAATCCATCAGCATGATCAGCTCGCAAATTGTAGAACAAGTGAACTTACTGGACAATAGTCTTTTATAATTTTTGAAGCAATCTGGTTACCAAATGGCAGTGATCTTATCCAACTCTATTATAATTTTTGATGACTTTGGAACCAACAATACCTAATAAGAAGTATAAGAAAGAATGAACGAATCAATCTGATCAAGTTTTTAAGAGTACAGAAAATTATACACAACTGAGAAAAATAGATTGCCTATTTTATCAAAAAGTTCATAGAAAAATGTCTAAAGAGGTAATAAAAGATACAGAAATATAAATTTATTCCTAAAAAACGAAAGATATGTCTTTCTACATAATTTAATTACCTTTCATTTAAATTCATTTTTGAGGGTATATTTGTAATCAATAATAATCTTAGTAGTACTGTTGCATAGCTAGGCTTTATTAAAGCTGTTTTACCTTGGTGACACAGTTATAGCTAATGTGCCAAACAAAATGTAGCCTAATTAGTACAAACGAAGAAAAGGAGGCAATTAGCCAAGAGGGACTAATGAGCAAAAAGAACTGTTATGTAAATCTAGACAGTTGTGAAAATGTCCAGCCAGGAAGCAGACAACGAGATGTAATCACCTGTTATTCAAAACACACATTGGAAAATGAGGGTTCTAATTCATCCTTAGCTTGATTTTAACTTGGATATATTTACTTAGGATTATGAGCTTGAGTTGATGTTTTTATTAGTAATTGTTTTGATTAATAGACCACACACATTTTAGTAGAAATATGTGTTTTCATAATTTTCATTAAATATGAGATTAAAAAAACACTACAGTATTCCATAGGGTATTAGTGCAAATTAAGATTGCACATGCATAACACAACAAAAACCTATTATTTATCACACTGGGATCTATATTTATAGAAAACAGAACAAGAATACTTAAACTCATCTCACATTTCTTCAAAAAATCTCTGATATGAGCTCTTCTAGACAGAATGTATTGGAATGATATATTCAATATATATTTGAATAAATGCTTCCTGTTAGTCCTTTTAGTCTCAATTTATGGTTTTAGAATTTTTCAGCTGTAATTTAGAGGTATATTTGGAGGCAAGAATAGAGAATGAGAAAGGTGGAAGTATTTGTGTTTTTCTACTATTCAGTAGGTAACTCATGACGATGTATGTATGGAGATCAGGGGATGACAAAGAGATGAGGCACCAGAACAAAAGAGACACTAGAAGCCTCTAGTGCCACTTGTTGTCATAGTTTAGGAGGAAGGTGGAATTGTGAGAGTCTTTACAATACACCTGAGGTCTATAAAATCTGCGAAGTATTCGTTAAGTCTGGCTCAGATTAGGGTGTTGCTTAACTCCTGCAGCTTGGTGAATGTTACACAGTCAATGCATTTCTAGGACTTTACTACAAGTGTGGACTTTGCATCCTTTGTGTTATCACCATATCTCAAAAGGCCATTACCACTTGAGTTTGAGTCATTACAAAAACTCTTATGTTGGTAGATAATCCTGGAAGTTGAGAATTTATATTTTTTTACTCAAAGATGTAGGAGTTTTCATAAGAAACTCACACATTTTTATTACATTAAAATACATTAAAAAGTATTATTCTCATCATTTTCCTTTTTTGTACTTGTGTTAAGTAATGATCATGAAAAAAGATAATAAAAATGTTGATGATGATATAATAATAATAATGTCAACTACCTGGGGAAATGAGACTCTCCATTTAATTGATGAGCTTGGAAAAAGTCCACTGGACATATTTAGCCAAATCTTTTTCTTTTTCTTTTCCTGAAACCCAGTATGTACATATAGAAAAGGAATTCTTGGCAAATTCATGTCACTGGTCTTCTATGGACAAGTCTTAGCAAGGGGATTTCTACCCAAGTCTAGCTTTACCACTAGATGGATAAGTCTGCCTTTCTGGGAAGCAGTTTTTCTAGTTTAGTCTTTATTAATAATAAAAGTAACAATTTGGCTTTCGTATTCCAGTCTTAATTTCCATTTTCTTTATCAGAATTTAAGCAGCAAAAAGGTATGTTTAGTACATAGTCTTGACATATTTAGATATGAGTGGATATTAGGAAAGCATCTTAGAAACATGGAGGTGCTTTGAGTGAGTCCAGGCCATATGATTTTAGGCTTTAGAATTCCATATGTGGCAAGATGTTTCTGCCTGAGTGATTGGTAGAAACTAATACTAAAGAACAGTGATTCTGCAGATGTGCAGTAGAGTTTTAATGTTTGTGGGTCAACACAGTTGAGAGGTCTATTATACCCCCAGCAGCCTTGCTCTCATTTAAAAAGTTCCTTCTAGAGACAGAGGACTATAGTGCCTACAAGCAAATGAGACATGAGCTATGAAGACCTAAAACAAGGATGGCTAGCCCATAGCAGTGTTAGGGCTCGGGAAAGAGTCTCAGGCCATAGTAAAATCTTGGATCTCAGGAGAGACTAGGCCTTCAAAAATTGTGCTGGCTGTAAGGGTGACCTTGGCATCCACCTACCTCTCAGCAAAACCTAAGACTTTAGCAGGGGCAGACGATCCAAAGTTCTGGCTGCTAACTTGAGTTGAACTGTATTTGATATAGGTATTTGGACAGCAAGGGCCTCACCAGGTATGTGGAGCTCAGAATACAGTTTTAGCTTTTCACAGCAGGTACAGCTGAGCAATATTTTGATTATAGGAAATATAAACTTTCCATATATGGGACTTTTTCGCTCTTGGGGACATAGTAATATGCTTGCAATTTAACTACAAGGCAGATGACTTACTTGTGTGCTACAGAGCACAGGATCTAACTTTAAGTTTTTATTGCCAAGGCTGAGTCAGAAGCACTAACTCAGTAACTCAAAATCCCATTACAGGAGTTCCCCTTTTGGCTCAGAGGAAAATTAACCCTACCTGTATCTGTGAGGATGCAGATTCAAACCTTGGCCTTGCTCAATGGGTTAAGGATCCGACATTGCTTGTGAGCTGTGGTGTAGGTTGCAAGTGAGGCTTAGATCCTGCGTTGCTATGGCTGTGGTCTGGGCTGGCAGCTGCAACTCCTCTTCAACCCCTAGCCTGGGAACTTCCACATGCTGTAGGTGGTCCTAAATAGAAAAGAAAAAACAAATCCCATTATATATTCAGGGCCAAGGAAGGAATTGTGAAAGGACTAACTTTGAATTCCTATGGTTTCTTCAGGGCTCCAGATTAGAAAATTTCACAGTAAGCCCCCCTTACCAGGACCTCTGCAGTTTCTAGATTCTTCCAAAATTAGGGGTCAACCTTGCCACATTCTCTAAAGTTTGTAAGAGCTATTCTCCTTTTTCCGAGATAAAATATTTTCTATCAACTAAACATAGGTAAGATTCCCAGAATCTTTTCTCCCAACATTCTACAGTGGAAAATTTTTTATCCTATAACTGCTAATCATCTAGGCTGCATGACACTTCATTCCATGTATGCCTTAGAATAAAACCTTTAACTACACATATTTAGGCACACAAAATTCTTGTTATGAATTGAAATATAGGAGAAATATAATTTTACATTGATAGATCAAAAGAGTTAAACTACATCCTTAATTGCTTAAGACATCACTGAAAAATGACATGTATTTTGGTTATTATCAAGGACATGAAATTAAAGGAAGTGAACATTAACGTGAAAAAAAAATGAAACCAAATTAAATCAAATATTTTCTTTAGATTGCACTGCCAATAGATAAATGTGAGCATATTTGAGTTGTTCCTGAAAGTATATATACATTTCTAAATTGGAACAGGCTAGAATATGAATAAGTTTTCTAAATTCCTTCTCAACTAATGTTTTATTTAAGTCCTGGCATATTATATAAATATACTTAAATTACACTGAAATGTTTTGGTTGAGAGGTAGTAAAACCAAATCCTAATATGTTAGTGATCTCTTTGCTAATCTAATACGGAAACACAGAAATGCTTCTGTGTGCAGAATGATTTACTCAAATGTAGATATTTGTAGTATATGTATATTGTAGTAATATATTAGTCATAGAAATAGTGTTTTCAAATTTTAATACTGCATACTGGGAAGAATAGTAAAGCACATTTGCTATTGTACTTTTTGTACCTGTTTTCACAGAACTTACCATTTAACCAAAGGCTGCTTTCCTTCTATTTGTGGAGAGTAAATAAACATTTTAGTGATAGCATGTCTGAACATAAAGACTGTTTACGGCTGCTATTATAGTCTTTGTTCTCAGATTAGTAGTTGCTGGTAAGTTTATCTTACTTCTGTTGTTGTTGTTTTTTTCACAAGTGCTTGTAAAGGCATGTTATTTGTCTAAGTGAACTCCTGCTGTTTCATAGAGACAAACAATTAATTATTCCCAACCAACACTTTATTGTCACTGTAAAAATACGCAGCATTTTCCACTTTCATGGCTTTTATTTAAACTAGATTTTAATAAGAGTCTTTTGTCCACTGTAGAGAGTCACTGTGTCAACTGAAAATTACACTGTAGCAATTTTCTATATTCTGCTTTATCTTGACATGCTGTCACATCCGTACATGCTGGAAAACATTTCAATTAAATGGGTCCATTTCTTTATCAAATTTTTTTAGAAGGAGAGACTCTCATAATAATATCAACACAAAGACAAGTAACTTTTTTTTCAGTTACATGATGTAGTGAAGTGATGAATAAATCTTTACTCCTGAAAAAAGTGTAGTTTTGTTTAGGCATACTTATGTCCTTTTATATTTATGGCTTTTCTTAAACCTGCCTTGTAAATAATAGTTTCTACATAGTTTAATAGGAGAACTGAACAAAAAGGTATAGAAGGAGTTCCCATCGTGGCTCAGTGGTTAACAAATCCAACTAGGAACCGTGAGGTTGCAGGTTTGATCCCTGGCCTTGCTCAATGGGTTAAGGATCCAGCGTTGCCGTGAGCTGTGGTGTAGGTTGCAGACGCAGCTGGGATCCCGCGTTGCTGTGGCTCTGGTGTAGGCCAGCGGCTCTGGCTCCAATTCTACCCCTAGCCTGGGAACCTCCATATGCCAAGGGAGCGGCCCAAGAAATGGCAAAAAGACAAAAAATAAATAAATAAATAAAGTAAATAGAAAAATAAAAGCTTGCCATATGACCACACAAAATAAATACATTCCGTCCAAATTTAGATTTTAAATATTCCACATGCAAAAGACAAAAAGAGCTGGAATCAAAACTAGATATGCTTATACAATTATCACAAAACACAGGAACTTCAACATTTTATTAGATATTAACTAATTTACAGAAATCTCCATGGATAAGTGCTCTAGAAACCCAGGGCGTTTCCATACATGCCTTAAAAAATTTCCAAGTTGTATGCTACAAATCAGAAAATGTTGAATCCAGATCTATGGAATTTACTAAATAGCAATTTAGCATGGGGGAAAATGCCAACAGTTGCAATAAAAAAAAATACAAATTTCTGTCCATGAGAACAAATGTAGGAGAATGTTATCTACATATTAATTGCACATCTCTGGATAGCAGACATTTACTGAGGTGGGAAAAGAAACCCCTATTTACGAATCTGTATCTACTTTTTCATATGGCATATATGGACCCTCAAATATATGCCAGAAAAGCCACTGAAATTACACATGTGACCAAGGACATTCACACTGTAGTGTAGGCAGATAACAGGGGTCATAACAGTCCCTCCAAACTCCCCTACATGTTCAGGTGCTGTGTGTCTATGAAATTAAACATTGGAAATATCAGGAAATATGAGAGCACATTAGAGATACTCAAAAGAAAAAAAAATCTTTGGACATAGTATGTCAGACCCTAGAATATTATTTTGGTGCTTAACTGGGTTGCTAATACTGTCCTATATATATGTATGTTTTTTCTTCTTTGAAATAACATAATGGAAGGAAAGAGAGTGGTGTTTAAATGGAAGGAAAAAAAATACCTATGCTGATCTATACCCTTTGGAACAAAAAATCTTAATAATGCCTGAGTTCCCATTTGCTAAGGGAACAGTAGAAAAATTAATTTCAGGTCCTACTCAATAAAAGGGCTTTATATGTAGTACACAGAAATAGAAGATTGCTGTCAGAAAAAGTGCCATCTGTGTCAAAGCAAGTGGGAGGGAGGACTATGAATGGCTCCAGTGAAAAAAACTGACTTGAATGCTTGGCATCTTTTATTAATGACAATAGAAGTGGAAATAATTGTGGGCATGTGTGTTTCTCAAGCTAAAACTATTTTAAAGGGCAGGAATCATTTGGAAGACAAAATTCATATATCAGATCATCGAAGATTACTAGCCAGGATGATTTAAGGAAAGGTCATGGAAAAAAATGTATTTCTCTCTCTCTCCATATATGCATGTATGTGTGTGTGTATACATATATGTATATTTTAAAAGACAAAAGTGAAACTATAGCCAAATGCAATGTGTAAAGTTGGATTGGATCTTAGACTGAGAAGAGGAACAAATTATTGAGGAAATTAAAATGCAGACTCATGATTCCATGCGGTTATTGAATTACAACTTTGACGTTATGTTTAAGGAGTTATGATTGTATTATAGTTATGTAGACAATGTTGTATTTCTTAGGGGATGTGAATTGAAGCATTTAAGAGTGAAGTGTCATGATGTCTGCAGTTTACTTTCCACTGGTACATGTAAATACACACGTACACACAGAGACAGTCATTGTTTTGCTCGGTATCACATTAATTGAGACATGTAGATCAGAATGGAGTCCATGATTTCCTAGTTTTTAGTGGTAATTGAGATAAAATTCCTGTACATATGACTGTACAAAGTGAGGACTGTGTGTATATCAAAGGTAGAAAAATGTTTTTAAAATATTAATAATAGGTTAGTCTAATTGGGCATATATAGATGCATAGTTTATTATTTTTAAGTTTTCTGTATTGATAAAAATTCAAATTAAATACAAAATTTAGGTTTTTTGACTTACCTATATTCAGATAAAATCTGAAAAATTATCCCTGTGATCAGCTCACTCTCTCTCCAGAGGATAAAAATTTAAGTAGATATTAGATAATATATAATTATCATTACAAAAATTTATTAGAGGTATATATAAATCTTCATGAAATTTCTATTACAATAGTTTACATTAGTGAATAAAAATACTTTGAGTGAATTAGAAATATATGAGTCAAACTTTTTACAAAAATACTTGCTCAACAGTTCTTTCTGTTTATAGCTTATTTATGAGTTGGTTTCAGATGTGTCACTCTCAACTGGAGCTGTATTTCCATGATAATTTAAACTTAGGGATCAAATATAAAAATTTAGAAATCATATACACAATGGTGTCTATGAAATTTTTTATCCTAAATATATCCTCTACTTAAAATCTTTCCTCTTATTTGTATTTCTACCTAAACATGTAAACACATTTTTATGTGAGAAAATTAATGCTACAGAATTTTTTTAACTAAAACTATAACCCCTGTATAATTGCTAAAGATAATGGAACCTATAGAATAAATAAAGTAGCATAGATACTTTTCTATAAACATATCAGGTGCTGAAGGAAGAGTTAATCATAAGCTAGAGAAAACATCAGTGGGTAAAATTGTTATGTATTGGCTCATCAAAAAGGCTAATTAAATATGGACACACCCAGCAAAATTAGGAGAGGAGGAAAACTGAAATTGTGTCAAAAGAAGCTCATGTTGCAGGTTACATTCTTTGGGATGCCAATTCTGAGATGGAGTTTGGTGTGTAGGATAAATATTTAGGATCCCCCTCAAGATCAATACTAGGATGGGAGAAGGAGAGAGCAGGTTTAGCCAAAGGGAGAGTTGAATTGTCATGCAAGCCAAATAGCCTTGGACAACTCATTATGAACTATGGAGCTAGAATGGGCTCTTCAGAGTTGACCTCAAGGCTAGAAGGAGATGGCCTTTAGACTAGTACATTGATCAGTTATTAGACTTGAGCAGCCTCAGGAAAGGGGTGGCCTTTGGGGCATGGAAGCCTGCAATTGAAGCAGTTCCTGAAAGGGATGACAGCTGATGGTTAAAGGGCGATACGTCGCAACATCCCCCATTTGCAGCTCAAGAATCCACAACTTCAAATAGGTTCTAGAACTTCAGTGGGCTTCCAATGGAATCTCTGCCTGGAGGAATCCTATGAGAGGAAGGTGATTGGTTTGAAAACCATTCACAGCTTCTGCAGCTGGTCAAAACTGCCATTCATTATTTCTCTCCTTCATTAAACACAGAGTTTCCCTTCCTCCTTAGCTATCACCTTTGCTTGGCTGAATGGCTTATCTCTGGTGTGATGTAAATGCTTATTCCTAGGTTCTAAGCCCATGGATGCCCTACTCAGACCAGAATTGTACAGTTTACCATTTACCATCCAAATACGGCAAGGGTGTAACCACAGATGTCCCAATGAATCACCTGTGTGCAAAACGAATTCCTCTTTGAACCCAGGTGTAACAGCAGTCTGACTCCTTGATCAAATCAATGATCTCTTCAGGGATGTCACATCTTCTCTCACATCTTCTTGCTGAGAGTCATTTGGCACAAGTATTGCCTAATGAAAAATGACAGTCTCACCTTAATTAGATGGGATTCTTCCTGAGTTTCCTGGATCTGGTGGAAGTGTTCCCCTTTTGAGAACCAAGACCTCTAAACCTTCAGAACCTAAACTTGAGATTATAGGAAACACAAGTGTCCGAAGTTGGTTACTGGGAGTAAAGGGAAATGGGGCCACTCCTGCTTCAACACTTTGGTTCCAGACCCATGACAGAAGATCCTTGTAGCAGAGTTTTCCCTAAGTGGCCAACTGGTACGGTCGAGGAACAGTGCCACACTGGAGACTGAGTGTTGGTTTTTGTTGATGCCAGGTTGGATATTTGACAGGAGCAAGTGCTACCTGAGCCTTGGCAGGCAGAAGCCCATCCTCCTGGGTCTGTGCATAGCCTCCAGTTGTGTCAGCATTATTATGATGGCCAGTGAAAGAGGCCACCTTGTCTAGTGTTTATTGTCTGTTTTAGGGTAGATGCTCTCTTAATGGCATTAACATGTGATATGAACATCTTCATACTTTATGCTCCATGTCATATATAATATAATTTTTTCCCTCTAATCCAGCCTCTTATCTATCACCTTCCTTTTATTCCTTTCCATTTGTTAGTGTCCACACATAAGTATAAACTCTAACCTTGGGCTACATCGCCTTCCAAGCAAAGTGGATGATCAAACGCTCTGCTCATTAAGGGAGTTTTCTCTTGCCACTGTCTTTCAGGGTCACCATGGGGTGAATCTGTGGAGAATTCCATCTATTTGGGGCTTACATTCACACACATAGATTCCTTTTTTCCCTCCCTCAGGTAGTCATAAAAATCCCTGCACGTTGCCATAAGTGTGAGCTTAGGGAGGGGAGCTGGTGGATCACAAATGATCCAGCTTGTGCAGCTTGTTTTTCCTGACCCTTATGTGCTTGACCCTGGATGAATCACTTCCTAATAATGATGGATTAACCTTTGGATCACCTGTACTTATGACTCAATGGATCTAAGTCAGTTCATGATGGATGGTCAAGGCTACAGTTATTTGGTGCCCATGGTTAAATGTTCTACCTCCACTATTCCCCAGTAGAACTCCAGGAATTGTATTTAGAGGCAAGGTTTTCTGCTGCAGATGGCACAGCCATACTCTACAATGCTAGTGGTTTATGTTATGCTTCTACCATTAGGACTTGCCACAATTTCTACAAGGTATCTCCTTCAGTCCCCAACACCTCTAATACTAAAGGTCTGCTGAGTCATAAGGCCTAAGAGACAGAATTGCTATAGCTACAGTCTGAATATGATTCAGGGAGTTCCCATCATAGCTCAGTGGTTAACGAACCCGACTAGTATCCATGAGGATGCAGGTTCAATCTCTGGCCTCGCTCAGTGGTTTAAGGATCCAGCCTTGCCCTGATCTGTGGTGTAGGTCACAGATGCAGCTTGGATCCCGCATTGCTGTGGCTGTAGTGTGGGCTGGCAGCTGTAGCTCTGACTTGACCCCTGGCCTGGGAACCTATGTCCCTAAAAAAGACAAAAGACAATAATAATAATAATAATATGATTCAGGCCCTTTTCTGTTCTGAGCTGCACTCAAAATTGGCAGCATTTCATGTCACCTGGTATATGGTTGAAAGATACTTTATCTACTTTCTTAGACTTTATCTGGTACAACTATCACCAGGTTTTTTCCCCAGAAATCAGACTAAACTGAGCCGAAGTTTAGTGTACTAGATATTTCCTAAGGCATGCCCTTCCTTGGAATCAATACCTGTCAGAGAGAGGAAAGAAACAGGTCAAGGCAAAGAGAAGTGTCACACTGCAGTGCAGGTTCAGTAGCTGCACACTGAACCCACAGGAGTTACGGGCCTAGAATGGTCCTTCAGAATTGTTCCAATGCAAATTTCAGTTGTCAGGACTTGATCAGTGGTTGAGTGTAGGGCACCCTCGGAAGGAACATGTTGAAAGAAGTGACTCTCTTCAGCTGAGAACATCTCTAAAAAGAAGTTGAAGGTCTTTTTCTACCAGAATTCTGAGCAGCTAGACCAACAAATCTTTCATAGAAGGTAGATCTCAGTGGCACATCACAGAATCCAATACCAATTAATGATAATCTTAATATTTCATCTCTGTAAAATTAAGGGAAAATGGAAAAAGAAGGGCGATGTTGCACTTTTAAAATATCGCATAATTTTAAACATAATATAAAGAATTCTTTGTAGGTATAACCTTGATGTTACATTAAATGAATATTATCATTATCTCCATTTTCTGGTATACTGGGAAGAGACACCAATCACAGCAGAAACTCTGAATGGAAAGAATATCTCTGCCCTTATTTTTTAGATACTTAGTTTTAAGCAAATCCCTTAAATTGGTTTGAGAATCATCTTCCTTTTCTATATATAAATATATATATATATACACACATATATATATACTTAAATTACACAAATTAAGCAGTGTTTATCACTCTCACCCCCCCCAAAAGCATATGCATAGAAACACACACAGATAAAGATGATAACATTATCCTGTGAAGACACCAGTGGAAAATTTGGCTTAATTTTCTCATTTATTTGAAAATACATACATCAAGTGTTTCTTCTGTACTCTGCATTTCTTCAAGATAAATTTATTTTAATTATTTTAATAGCTATCTTTCTGCCTGATTTTATGCTAGATTTCATGCTGGAGCTCTTTCATGTTCATGTTGTATCACCAGTGTTTTGAGCTTGATGCATAGTGGTTTAATAGATTCATGTTGAATGACCAGATGAAAGAATAAATAAATAAGATAATTTATTAAAAAGTAATCATTCTAAGAGTTCTCGTTGTGGCTCAATGGGTTAAAAACCTGACATAGTGTCCCTGAAAATGTGGACTTGATCCCTGGCCTCGCTCAGTGGCGTAAGGATTTGGTGTGCTGCTGCAAGCTGCAGCATATGTCACAGATGTGGCTTGGATTCCATATTGCTGTGGCTGTGGTATAGGCCTGTAGCTGCAGCTCCGATTTGACCCCTAGCCCAGGAACTTCCATATGCTACAGGTGCAGCCATAGAAAGAAAAAAAATTTAAAAAGTCGTCATTCTCATATCATGAGCTCCAAAAGAAACAATCCTGAAAACTAAAGAAAAACAGATAACAGAGATCCAGGAAGGCAGTATCAATAATAAACACGTCATTATTTTATTAATGATTATCTTCCCTACCACACTATAAGCTCAATTAAGGTAAAGTAAAAATATTATTTTATACAAATTTTTGTGCTTACAACCTGTCTTTGGAAATTGATTGGCAATATTTAAATATTTTTAAACAATGGGTAAATGAATAAATTAATAAACTGAATCAGAACCTAAGACTGTTTAAGAACAGGAACTTAGAATTTCAGAGGTTAGCTGCAATGACTAGTTATCACCAGAGGAGGGAAGCAAAGGGTAACAGAGCCAGCTGGGCGTTTGAGCTAAAGGTACCCCTCAGAAAGCTTTCAAAATAGGACAGTTGCAGTGGCAAGTTGTGGTCAACAATTTGAAGAGTGGTTTCTGTGACAGGGACTATGTAAGAGTCAAGAAGAAAATTACTCCCCAATGCCAAGTCAAGCTGTTAGTCAAGACCAAAGGGTACTGTGTAAAACTGGAAAAGGAAAGCTAAAATATGACACACTAAGAAAAAGCCATGCATCAGACTATAAAGCAAGGAAAACAAAGCTTCAGAAATGTAGTCAGGTGGAAAATATCTTCTGACAGTTCTTGTGTTGCTTTGTGAGTCTTTAAACCTCTTGGTCTGGTCTTGGGACCGAAATCTCTGCTTCTTATAGTTATAGGATTCTAGACCTATTCTTCGGGATGATTATCTAACAGAGTATATAGTTGGATTTCTAAAGGTATTAAATATTGAGGGACGTGCCAGTTAAGGAGCACCCTTTGATTATAGATTCAAGAACTGATGCATAGAGAGAGGAGTTGGAGAATGCTAGCCATCAAACCCCAAGGAGAAGTTTTAAATCAGAAATCTGGAAAGAGGGATAGTTTTACCTAATAGTATTTATCTCTTCTAGTTGTTCTCAAATGGACAAGATGAAGCCTAGTCTCTCCTGCAAATACAGTGACAATGGCAGACAAGGAATTGGGTTTGTAGATTTGCTTGAGTACAGATTTCCCCCATAACTTTAGCTGTGCTTCCTAATTTAAATAGATGTCATTTTGATTTAATTTGGTATTTACTGTTTCTTTATTTCTAGAATTCCAAAGTACACTTCAAAATGCAATTTAAACTTATTGTAAATATATTCAGCACATGACTGGGTTCATGCATAAATTAGAAAAATGATGCAGATCTATGATGCTGGCTCCTTTCAAATCAGAGTAGTGTTTGGTTTGGTTTGGTTTGATATCCACCCCCCAGCATTTGAAGTTCCCGAGCCTAGGATCGGGGACCAGAGTCACTACACTCAGATTCTTAACCCACTGGACCACGTCAGGAAATTTTCAAAAAAGATATGTTTAATGGAGGGCCATAGACAAAATTATTCCTGATATCTCATCCCATTTCCCGGATTCATGGATACTAAAACAAATTCACAAGAAATCTTAAGTTTATCACTTCACTAAGGATAATGGTTTAAACTTGAAAATTCCAACCTCCTGGATTAGAATCCCAGCTCTGTTAATGATTAATCTGACTCTGGATAAGTCACATGGCCTTTTTTAGCCTACATTTCATTATCTTTTAATTGAATATTTGGACCAGATCAGAAGTTCTTACATTGCAGCTTTGGTAAGAAAGACTAAAATAAGGGCTGTGTTTGTGCAGAAGTTATTTTTAAGTTTTCCCTTTCATCTGTCCCATTGTGAGAGAGTTAGGCAAGTCTCACAGAGGGAAAGGAAGGGCTTGTAAATACTACTTGTAGCATTTTGTGCAAAAATGATGTCATAGGTCCAATTGTGTACCTAAAAAAAGAAAAAAAATATTTTGCATCCCAACTCCAAAAACCTTTGGAAGTGAATTTATTTGAGAATGGAATCATTGTAAATGTAATTAGTTAAGATAAAGATATACTGTAGTAGGGTGGGATTGAATCCAATATGACTGGTGTCCTTATAGGAAGAAGACGATTCCCTGTGACTACAGAGACACAGAACACACTGTGACTGTAGAAGCAGAGATTAGAGTGATGCAAATGGAAGGATTAATGGTGACCAGCAGCTAGTAAGGTTCATGAATCTCAGAGAAAGAATGGCCCTGTTGATACCTTGATTTTGGATTTAAAGTTTCTATAGCTGTAAAAGATAATTCTGTTGCTTTAAGGTACCCAATTAGTGGTGCTTTGTAAGAGCAGCACTAGGAAACTAATACAGGCAAAAACAATGATAACTCACTTGTACAAAAACAATAACAATATTAACTTATTTGTACAAAGGTGAAGATGCTGAGGAAAATAGGTAAAGAACACATTTTGATTAGAGATTCAAGAAACCATACAAAAGAATAGTTTCAACCCACATGTCTAAGATTTTTTCCATAATAACCACTGTATTGCTTAACTTAATGATATTCTGACTTAATTTTCTGTTTTTGAATTTGTTTTGAAAAATCAAAAGCAGGAGGGCGTGGTTATTGTGATATGTTAAAGTGATAGTTCTAGTTAAATTGTAAATAAAGGCAAAATTATGGAGTTCCCGTTGTGGCGCAGTGGTTAACGAATCCAACTAGGAACCATGAGGTTGCGGGTTTGATCCCTGGCCTTGCTCAGTGGGTTAAGGATCTGGTGTTGCCATGTGCTGTGGTGTAGGTTGCCGACGCGGCTTGGATCTCACGTTGCTGTGGCTGTGGCGTAGGCCGGTGGCTACAGCTCCAATTCGACCCCTAGCCTGGGAACCTCCATATGCCGTGGGAACGGCCCTCAAAAGGCAAAAAGACAAAAAGACAAAAATAAATAAATAAATAAATTTTAAAAAATAATAATTAATTAAAAAAATAAAGGCAAAATTAGAATGTGTCATATATACTTTCCCAAGTAAACATTTATAAACTTGTTAAAAACCTGACTAAAGTTAGTCGGCTTCTAGTAATATAGCCAAGATGCTCATATCAAGTTCTTCAGAAATAATGGTAATATCTGGAATAAAGATCTTTAAAAATTCATAGTGAACAAAAATAAAGGGATATTGGATGGGTAACAACACCTTCAGGAAGGGACAAGCACTGATTGTTTCCCCTTTACAGTGTTTAGCTTGAGGAAAAGGTCAGGCACCACACTTTGTCATGCAATAGAGCTAAAATTTTTTCAAGTGTGCAGTTTTGCTGACTAAAAGAACCAGAGGACAGAGTTTGCATCCTTCAAGGTCATGAGAAGCTGAGGGGGTAGAATCCAAGAAAAGACAAACCAATAGGGAGAGAGTCCCAAATTCAGTGCAAATTCTACTTAGATCTCCAGCTCAGCCATGAAGCAGACTCCAAGGAGACTAGCCAAGACTAAGAATAACTGAGCCAACACTTCAGCGTCTACTCACTGCAGAGGATAGAGGGCTTCTAGTTTGAGTTTGGCTAGCTGTTTAGAAATCAAAGAAAGGAGGAAAGAAAGAGAGAAGGGGGGGAGATAGGAAGAAAAGGAAGGAAGGAAAGGAAGGAAGGAAAGAGAGAGGGAGACAGAAAAAGAGGGAGGAAGAAAGAAAAGGAAGGAAGGAAATTAGTAATCTTCAGAATAATAAAACAAAATTCAGAGTCCCCTTAACATAAGTTCCATAATGTCCAGGATACAATCTGAAATTACTCAACATATAGATAAAGAAGAAAAAGTAACCCATGCTTAAAAAAAAAAAAAAAAAAGCCTGTATTATCAAATGGTAAAGTTAACACAGAATTGTAAAGCTTAGCTCTAAACTATAAAGGAAAATATGCTCATAATGAGTATAAAGATAGAAAATCCAAACAGGTAAGTAGAAAATATATTTTATTTTGTCTTTTTTAGGGCTGCACTCGTGGCTTACAGAAGTTCCCAGGCTAGGGGTCGAATTGGATCTTAGCCAATACTGTGGCTATAGCCTAAGCCACAACCACAGTAATACCAGATCCAAGCCACGTTTGCTGTGACCTACACCACAGCTCACAGCAATGCTGGATTCTTAACCCACTGAGCAAGGGCAGGGATTGTACCTGCGTCCTCATGGATACTAGTCAGATTCATTTCTGCTGAGCCACGATGGGAACTCCTAGAAAAGATATTTGAAATGAAACTTCAGACCTTAAAAAAAAAAAAAAACTGACATAAAAAAAAATCACTGTATGGACTTAAGAACCAATAAACAGCTCATAATTATTCACAAGTAATTGCTAAGTAACCAAGTTAAAAATAAAAGAAAAAAAAAACAGAAAAATAGGTGGTTTTCAGAGGAGCAGAAAGAAGTAGGTGAGAGAGATTTAAAAGATATAAACTCCAGTTGCAAAATAAACTGATCACAGGCATGAAAGATACAGTGTGGAGAATGTAGTCAGTGACCATATGATATCTTTGTATGGTGATATGTTGTAGCAAATCTTATCCTGGTGGTCATTTTGAAATGTATAGAAATACTGAACCATTATGTTAGGTAACAGGAACTAATCACTTATACTTCACAAATAAGCAACCAAAATCATAGAAAAAGAGATTGGATTTGTAGTTACAAGATCCAGGGATGTGGGGAGAGGTGATGTTGAGTGAAGGTGGTCAAAGATACAAACTTCCAGTTATAAGATAAGTAAGTACTAGAGATATAATATACAACATGATAAATATTGATTAATACTGCTGTATATTATATATGAAAGTCTCTAAGAGAATAAGTCCCAATAATTCTCATCCCAGGGAAAGCTCTTTTTAATCTCTTTATTTTCTATCTATATGAGATGATGGATTTTACTAAAGATATTGTGATAATCATTTCATGGTGCATGTAAGTCAAATCATTATGCTCTTTACCTTAAACTTATACAGGGTCATATGTCAATTATGTATCAATAAAACTAGAAGAAAAATCAATAGAGAAATAAGAATTATACAAAAACCCAAGCTGAATGGCCATATAAGGTATAATTATAATGCACATTTTAAAAACTTAATGCATTACATAGATTAAGAAAGTCCAGATTGTACAAAAGCTTTCAGAGTATGATTCATGTTCATAATTAGGCACAGAGTTGGTAGTGATGATTCTTTCAGAGGACAGAGGTTTCAAGTAAAATAAAATTAAAGAAAATTAAAAAAAACTTTTACTAAGCAAAGTGAGCCAGAAGGGGTTTATTTCATCTCTGAATTAAAGAAAAGTTCCAAAGCCGCAGGCCTAACTTGATCTACAAATAATTGAAGAGTTCCTTCCATAGGGGTATTAGACAAATACACTCTGTTCTGTTTACTGCTCATAGTATTAATATAATTAACATTGATTAAAAATAATAATATGGAGATACCTTAGAAATCTATACATAGAACTTCCATATGACCCCGCAATCCCACTCTTGGGCATCTATCCGGACAAAACTCTACTTAAAAGAGACACGTGCACCCGCATGTTCATTGCAGCACTATTCACAATAGCCAGGACATGGAAACAACCCAAATGTCCATCGACAGAGGATTGGATTCGGAAGAGGTGGTATATATACACAATGGAATACTACTCAGCCATAAAAAAGAATGACATCATGCCATTTGCAGCAACATGGATGGAACTAGAGACTCTCATACTGAGTGAAATGAGCAGAAAGACAAAGACAAATACCATATGATATCACTTATAACTGGAATCTAATATCCAGCACAAATGAACATCTCCTTAGAAAAGAAAATCATGGACTTGGAGAAGAGACTTGTGGCTGCCTGATGGGAGGGGGAGGGGGAGGGAGTGGGAGGGATCGGGAGCTTGGGCTTATCAGACACAACTTAGAATAGATTTACAAGGAGATCCTGCTGAATAGCATTGAGAACTTTGTCTAGATACTCATGTTGCAACAGAAGAAAGGCTGGGGGAAAAATGTAATTGTAATATATACATGTAAGGATAACCCGACCCCCTTGCTGTACAGTGGGAAAATTAAAAAATAAAATAAATAAATAAATAAATAAATAAATAAATAAATAAAATAATAATAATAATAAAGTAATCCCGCAAATAATGGAGCATATAATAAAGAAACTGCTGACTGTTGATGACTTGAAATTCATGGGGTAAGACTGGTTGGTCCGGGGAAAAGGGATATACAAGGAATAGTGATGGAGCAGCTCTTATGTTTGTTCACATAGGAAAAAATGCAAGTGTGATGAACATAGCTTTCTAGGCATGTTAACTTCATTTGTGAAACATTTTGAGCAAAAGAGTATTGTGGAGTTTGATGGCTTATTAGGTAGTCTCCAACTCAGAGTTCATGTCTGAAGCATGAAAAGTTGTGACAGTTTAAACAACTGCCTCAATGTGACCATTCTTAAGACTGACTTGGGAGATAATAGTGGTAAATCAAAGACATGAAAATCCAGATTATTTTCATGGACATTGTTCACATGACTAACAAAGAATCTACATTGGTCCTGTCAAGAATTTATGATGTAAAGTTAACAGTCTTTGAAAATGATACATTGGTGAGGATCTGAATTTTACAATAAGCAGGCACAAATCACTAAATAAAAAGATGGAGGAGAGTTGGAAAGATCATACACTCAAATTAAAAGCTTCTTTACTAGAGTACTTGTGGAAGATGATACCTGTGACATAGCTATGAAGAAAGATAAAAGAATATGATTTGGATGAAGTTCTCCTGTATTTAGGAGATCGCAGAACTTAGATCCTAATCAATCAGGAGAGTCACTGATTTCCATGTTGGAGGTGATGATGTTGGTTATTATATGAAACAGCACTTTCCTATTTCTACATTCAGAAAGCAAACAAACTTGTTTGCACTTACAGATACTCACAAATCCATCTCAAAGACTGAAAGCTCATTTGAATACGGACAAAAATTGGATTTATAAGTTAGTACATGTTTGTATTCAATTAAATTATTACTGTATAAAATGAAAAGTATATTAAGAACTATGGTGAGAATGAAAATGGTCATAAAAAGGGTAAAAGTATTGGATTTTGTTTTCAAATCAGAAACTAATTAAGAGATTAATTTAATGAAATAAATCAGCTTATTGTAGTAGTAAGCTCAGTAAGTGTGGATCAATAAGAAATTCCTAAATCTGTAGCAACAAATTAATATGTCATCAAGGATGGATCTAGTGAGTGTGTGTTGGTAGAAAACCAGCAAAGAGTGTAGCACACAGTGGTGACAGCATGCAATTCTGATTGTCTAGACTTGGATAGCCCATAATTTTCCGCTTTTACTGTACCATTTTAAATAGATTAATGGCATCACTGTGAAAAGTAACATTTTCTAGTCTTCTATACTTAGGTTTTTGTTCAAAGATTCATTCTCTGTTTAAAGATATTATTTCTAATAGCCAGTTCTCTAACTTTTCTGTCTTTTTTTTTTTTTTTTTGCTATAGTTGGCTTTTTCTTTGCAATTGCAGGGCATAGAGATATTTACTCACATCCAAAGAAAGCATTACAGTTTTATTTGTTTTCTTGTCTATACATTGTTTTTGCACCTGTCTTAACCTGACTGTGAGAAGTCCATCAACTGATGATCTGGCAGCCTAAACCCCTTATCTCTTGATTGACCTTTACAATAACAAATCCCTCTCTCTCCCAAACAGATTTATTAATGGGACATCATCACTGTTATTTTCATCTTAACCTGTTATATTGCATTATGCATTATCATCATTGTTATTTTTATTCTTTCCAACAGTTGACTATTAATGTCTTTAAACCTTTCTTCTTTTATAGATTAGTCTGAGTTAAGAGAATTCTCTTCACTCAAGTACTCACCAATCCAAATCAAGAGATTTGGTTGAGAGAGAGATTAGACTTCCCAGGTCCTGTGGAATATACATCTGTATCTCCTTTTCCTGTGTGCATTTGCTGTAAAATGCAAAATGCTATCTCCTCTTTTTCTCTACATTATACACGTCAATTCTCTCAATTTCGGAATTTAGGATCTTTAAGTAAATATAGCATTGCTTTGGATTAGTGAGTTTTTCTAGAACCAAGATTACCCACACCAGACAGCCAAATCAAGGTATTTTACAAGCTCTGAAATTTTATTTTGGGTTAAAATATATAGAACATCTCTCTTTATTTTACTTATTAATTTACATAATCTTACAAATGGGTTTGGATTATTGTTGTGAGCATGAAACCATTGTTATTCAGCTATTTCATCCATATAAGTAATATTGGATGTAAGAGATGGTGCTTTTTGCTATCTATATAGCACTATGCAATGAATAAATATACTTTTAGTTTAAGAAATGCATTATATGACCTTTTTTCCATTTTTGAACTAAATAAAAGAAACAGAAAAAATGTGTAAATGAAATTCCATGTTATGAAAAGCTGAGAAAGAACACAACTAAATCAGCAATCTGGATGTTCTTCTATCAGTGCAAATGAAACTTAAAAGATGAAGGCAAAGACTTAAGTATCATGAGATATGGGATACAATAGTCTATTAGGAAAGGTATTCCTTTTCTATGTTTGAGAACTAAGTGATAGCTGGAATGGACTCCAATTGTGATTATTTGGTAGTTACATTTTTTAATATATATACTTAAGACAGTCTATTAATGATAAAAATGGTAATAGAAACTTTTCAGATTTATTTTGGGCCTCTGTTAGCACAGCCTATGTTTCTTATATAATGCACTGCACTACATTATAATATGTTCATAGCACTTTATTGAATGTACTATTTTTTAAGAAATTACTATATTCACATTATTCACTTTGGAGATTGTAAAATTTGTCCAAAATAATGTTTAAGTGCTTGTGACTTAAACAAAGAAAGAAACAGCCTCTCCTATCTCCCACTTTCACCTTTGGGGGGATGTATAAAAATATGCAGAAAGGGGCAGGGGGAGTCATTTGCTCTTGTAATTCTTAAATTTCTTGTAGTTGTAGTTCCAGATGACCTCCACCAGGTGGCAGATTTTCACAGGCATCGTTCCACTTTTTCATTTACAGTCTGTCTAAAATAACTCAACCAGAAAGTATATATATAAGAGGCTTACAAATGATTTATATTTGACAATTCCTGTTAAGTATAGGCAAAATGGCTAAATTAACTTTCCTTTTCTCCTTTTTCTCTCTAATGTGCAGTGTAGTGGTCAACTCTTTACAATAAAAAAGTTAACATGTCACTTAGCTACTTTTACCCCCCAATTTCTGATGTAGTACAATTTTGTCATATATTATAAATTTAAAACTGTGATATAATATTTTAGCCTAATAACATGGAATTTATTTTCTTATATGTATACCAGGCAAGCACAAGCATTTCTTAAAGTCTGTTCTAAATCATATTAAATGTAACAAAATTCTCTTGAAAATAACATTTCATTATTCATGAACATAATACAAATCAATCACATTTTACTAAATTACATTCTTTAAAAAATTGAGGTGACCTACCCTCCTATAGTCTATAAGCAACCATTTGCATGATTTTATGGTTATCATTCCCATGAATTTACTTATATTTTTCCACAGATTTCTACTCCTAAATAATACCTTGCTGTTTTTCATAGTGTTCATTTATTTTAATGTAACTCTCCACAGACACAATTCTTGTCAGCAGTTGACTTTACCCAGCTCTTTGTAAAACTGGATCACTAAACTCAGATTGCCTAGCATTCAGGTCTATTTGATGATGGGTCACTCCCACAGTCACCCAGAGAATGCAAAACCTTTGGGTGTGAGGCTTATGGGGAGAGGCTAGTGGGGATTCTCTGCTATAGCAAAGTGCCTCCAGCTCCACTAACTCATAGAAACATCATGTCTGTGCACAATGTGTAGAAATCAGGAAATCTACAGACAACATCAGTTGTATTTATTACCTATATATCATCCTTTCTCTCAGGGGTGTTCACTATATCCCCATAGTTGATCACTATATTTTGTCTCATAAATGAGATTGTCATATATTCTTGAGTTTATTTTTAGCCTATTTTTCCCCCTGCTGCAGTTTGCTTAATTGGCACAAATACTATACTGTCTTCAATTTTAGAGTTGTATGTGATTCTGTGCCTGAAAAGTCACAAATTACTTTATCTTCTTGTTTCCTTTATTTACTTTTTCTTTTGCCCTCTTTCTGTTCCTCCTACGGAAACTGTTCTTCAGTTCTGTTGGTTTTAATGAGAAAAAAGAGGTAAGAAGTGTTGAAAATTTTAATATGAATTGATAGTAGTTGAAGGGAACCTACTGAATTGGATTTCTTCCCAGGTGAGAAGAGCCTGCTGCGGACACATTCCTGAGAAGGATGCCTCAACAGTCAATATGGGGATAATGCACATTAGAGACTTCACTTCCTGAAAAAAAAACTGATAAGTACTGAAAATGTGTTTCCTTTACTGTAGCACATCAGGAGCTCTGACTATAATAATTAGAATATAGCAGACCTAGAACAATTCTTATGAGGCCTCATAGCTACTCTAATCTACATTTATAGAAGTCTACCATTTTCTGCCCACTGTTTCTCTCTTCAACTTCTCTGTTTTTGTCAGTTTAAACATACAGAAGTAACATTCGGACAATGCATATTTGGAAGAAATTACAGTGTATATCTAAGAAAAACAGCTTATTTCTCTTTATGAAACTCTCCAAAATCTTCATCATATTTAAAATAATGTCAGAGTCCCTGCTATGACTCAGAAGGTAAATGATCCAGCTTGTCTCTGTGGAGGCACTGGTTGGAATCCTGGCTCAGTGCATTGTGTTAAGGATTCATTGTTACTACAGCTGTGGTATAGGTCATAGCTCTGGCTCGGATTGGATCCATGGCCTGGAAACTTCCATATGCCTTGGGAGTAGCTGAAAAGAAGAATGAATAAATATTATCAGCAATATTTATTAAAACCTGCCATTGATTTAAGCATGAATTTGTACATTAGTTTACTTGAGGGAAATTCATATGCAAATATTTATTGTTTTTTATAAACTATATTTTGGAAGACTGTCACTTTACTAATTTAGTATTATAATACACTTTACATTAATCCAAATCTCTAATTTCCCTCACCATTAACTATGTCCACCACATTGTTGGTGAGTTTAAGTCTCCTAGAATATATGCCCTAAAATGGAAAACTTTCATCATAATTTCATATATGAGCACAATATTTTAATGATGCATGTGTATTTGAAATTTGATATGTATGTGACAGAATTTCATTAAGCAGAAAAAGTGTTAACAATGTACCAGAAATAGTCTATTTAATTAACAAGGAAACAAATAGTGTTAGAAAGCAACAGCCTAGATATGTGGAAAAACAGATTGAATATTTGATGAAAAATGAAGGTAAAATTTAAATTTCAATGTAATATAATTGAAATTATAAGACAGTCTATTTTATATATCAAATATTATATTTTATATGTATTAAATATATTACATATTAAATATTATATTTGTATCATTTATATACAAGGTATATTATAAATACACCTTAAATCCTCATAAATAAAATACACCATCTATCCTTGAAAATGAGAAAATTGTTAGTTTCAATACACTTAACAAAAAGCTAGCTTTGATGCCATTTGAACTTCATCTAATATGATAAGCTTAACCTAATGGGAGAATGCATGAATGAATTCTCAGAATCCCATAGAAAGGACTTTGGTAAATTACATTTGATTGAGATATAGGTTTTGATGTTAAGAATGAAATAGAATCCCTGACCAATTTTGTATTTTTGAGCCAGTTTGGACAATCAATTTGAAAAGTGTCTTTGAGGACTGTCCCAATGTGAATTTTCATTTTACCACCTTTACTATTGGGAATAATAATATGTTCACCAGAAACAGATATTTGGATATTTAGAATTAAAGAGGTAACCTCATCCATAGCCACTGAGAATTGTATTTTTCTGATTTCCTACAGAATCTGAAATGGGCTTTCCATTGACAATGTCATGTTCCTTACTATCCTCTCTCCATTAGCCTCTGATCCTCCTATGACCCTTTAGATCTTAAGGGAAAAAACATTAATAGATTTATCCCACTGCATGTTTAGTACCTTTAACACACTATTTCATTGTTCTCAAATGACAGTCCGCCCAGTAAGTCTGTGAACCTTAGAAATCACTTTGGAAAGAGTGGCCATGGCTCTGAGTAGCCATTTGGTATTAGAAACCAGACATACCTGAGCTCACTAAACCTGATATGTAAACAGTATTTCTCAAACCATCATGTGCATATGCATTTCTCATTCTCATCACTTCTGAAAATTTACACTTGAGAATTTTAGTTCTGACCATAGCCTGTAATTCTTTCATTCTATTTCTTACTGTTATTAACTGTGGTCACCATCCCCACTCCAAATCTGAGGAAGATGTACTCCTCTTCTCACAGGTGGACCTGCTTAGCTTAAAGAAATAGTCCCTCAAAATTTGTTGTCTCCATGACTGTGTGTGATGGGATGGAGATAAGCTGCCATTAAAGATTCCCCTTTCTATTGTTATTCTTTTGTAACCACTTTGATATTTTTTCCTTTATGCAGACTTTATTCAGATTTAATTGACTACTTATTATGCTCTTAAATGTCTGACACTAAAATGCCTTCAGAGCTTAGATGAACCAAATTAACATTAGAAGTTGCAAAGGTGACTGAAGAAAATACATTCCATTTGACTGCATAAAATGTCTTTTTTAAAAGTTGCTATACTGGTTTTAATAATACAGGTCAGCAGCTGCCAGTGAGAAACACATGTCCATCCTTTTTCCTACACTTTACACTCTGTACGCTGTTGGTGGACTGTGCCATTTCTTTTTTTTTTTTTTCTCGCCAGAATGACTTTACTTCAATCTGTACATGTCTAAGTAGAAATTGAATCAATTAGGCTTGAGTTGGCAGTATAAAAGTGAAAAATAATAAAAAATGTTTTTGTGAAGCAGAAGTTTGCTTTTCTCTGTCATACATACACACACAAATCAGAGAGAAGAATACAAGGTCAGGGTGGTAGCTCTATGCCCATGAGTAACTAAATCTTTTAACTGTCCACTATCTTGAGCGACATAAGACTCAAACTCAAGACTGCTTCTTCATAAGATAATTGTCCATATACTTGGCAGAAAATAAGCGAGATCATAAAAATAGTGCTCTCTCAGCTGAGTCAGAGAATATTTAAATAATGTTACAATAAGACTCCTCCTAGCTGCAATGGACGCTGGAAAAAAAAAGCCCTTAATTTTGCCATTTGTCTGTCTGAAATAAATGGAGCCCTGGAGATGCATTTTTAAAGAAGAGGAGAATGGGGTATTTCTTAGGCAACTTGTAGTCTCTGCCACAGCATCTGTGCACACACTTCTGCTTCATGGAATTCCTATACCCAATTCTCCAGGTATAGATATTGAGAGTCTCTCAAGGATTTCACAGCTACAGTGGTCTATGAAGTGTTTGCTTTTCATTTTTGTTCTAAGTAATCTGTAGCTTCTCTAAGCTAAAAAGATCTTAACTATACCATCTTGAAGTTACCTATAAATTTGTGTCCGCCATTATCAGTGTCTGAGGACATGATATATCCCATCCACTTTCTTTGGAATGATTTCATATTTCTGTTTTAAAGTGCAACAGATACAAAAGTATGATGAAATACTTACAATACATATAAGTACTATTTGGAGATTCCACAGTGACTTCAAGTAGGACTTGTTGATACAGTAGACATATTCACAGCGCAGTTCTAGACAGAACCAGAACAAAAAGGAGAATATGAGTTCTATTTTCTTGTTTTGTTTTGAGGGGCTTAGTACCTCAGAATCTCAAAATCTAACAGTTTTAACTTGGTATATTGGACACTGTTATGCTGTTGCTAACCCCTACTATTGCCAATAAATGGTTAGACATCAATCACTACAAGAAGAGTAAAGTGGTACAAGTGTCTGACAAATGAAATGATCAAAAGGCAGGCTGTGTTGCTAAGGAGAAAAAGAAACACATGTAAAGGTATAGAAGGAAGTGAGGACACCTGAATGCCACCTAATATGAGGATTTTTCTATGCTTCCTTTATATATAAGATATTCTATTTTAAAATCCATTTCTGATTTCAAATAGAACAGGAAACTCAGAAGTATTGAAGCAAACCTATTGCCGGTATAAGCAGCTGTCCATTGTCTTAATTCAAATTTTTTATTCTGCCAGAATCTAAAGATTCATAAGCCCAAAGCATTGGCATTTAGTTCCTAAACTGTAGAGTTTAAGGTTAGGAACTAAACTGACTCCTCACATGTCAATCCTAGATGCCATTGTCCTTTCCAGCATAGCCATTCAACCCTAAGGTATAGCTAACAATCAAATAAAGCCTCATTTTCTTAATTGTGCTTTGCTTTTTCTCTAAGAGACATTACTTTTCCTGGTAAGCATAGAAGTAGATCATTCCTATTAATTTTAGCAGAAGAAATTATTTTCATTCTAGCATTCAAAAATTTTATAAATGTCCTACATTGTCCTCTTTTTCTTTGAAAATCCTATTTTCATTCTACAATTTTGCCTCTAAAACATGCACCTCACCTGTATAATTTTTTTTTCCTTAGGCACTGTGCTTTTTGGAAAGGGAACATAAGCAACTAAGTGTCTAGGCCACAATGTCATACTGGTTAATGGTTTGATACTGATAGTACTCTTTGGATATTGACAAAGATCAGAGTGTAGTGAAATAATAATCAGCTTATATGTAAATGTAGCTTTCATTTCAGATTACAATGTATTATAAACTAATAAGCATTAAATTCAGTGGATAATTTAAAGAGTTTAAATGCATAAGGAATGCGTTTATTTTTCTTTTAGTTTTAAAAAAGTACTTTTTAAATTTGAAATAAAAGGTATTTTTACTTATGTAATCAACATTTTGTTTCATTATACGTAAATATGTATAATCCCCTTGATACATATAGAAGATAAACATATATAGTATGATCAAGTTACTGATGTTACATATGATATAATTATGAAGCATGAATTGTTGCAGATACAGTTCACAGAATTCTATAAATTTTCTAGTAAGTATGCAGTTGTATATCTGGTTTCAAATATAGCACATTTTAATATCAAGTGATAATGACATCAAATGAAAATAATTTCACTGACCTGAGCCCTCTGCAGTATTTCTAATAGGATAAAGATTAAACTGAACTTTAAGATAATTTTAATAGACTAATATAATGCTTTGGGTGGTTCATGAAAAAAATATTTTCTTAATGATGCCATTACCCTACATTCTCTCCAATCTCTTCCTCTTCGTGTTTAGCCTCTTCCTTGTGAATCTGCCCATGGCAATCTGGATTTAACCTCAATAAGTCTCATAAAACAGCTCCCTAAAGTTAGCAATTATGTTCAAATTGAAAAATCCTGTGAGATTTTATTTGATTCCTGTTATAGTTTTCAACATTATTTGACACACTTAGCTGCTGCATTCACCTGGTTTTTCCTCCTCCCTCTTTTTTTTTTTTTTTTTTGCTTTTAGGGCTGGACCTAGAGCATTTGAAAGTTCCCAGGCTAGGAGTTGAATCAGAGCTGTAGCTGCTGGCCTACACCATAGCAACAGCAACATGGGATTTGAGCTGCACCTGTGACCTAACACCACAGCTCAGGGCAACACCTGATTCTTAAACCACTGAGCAAGGCCAGGGATTGAACCCACGTCCTCATGGAGAATAATCAGGTTAGTTACCGCTGAGCCATGGCAGGATCTTCTCTTCTTCCCTTCTTGCTTCTTTTTGTCCTCCTTTTCAGTTTCCTCTGTAGGGATATTTCATCTTCCAGATTCATGTTCATGTCCCTGAAGGTTTAACAGCAGTCTGCCTCTTTTTATTCTCTCTTCTCCTTGTAGATGATGGTACATGTGTCCATGACTCTGAACTCTGATGACCATTTACACATACATGAACCACAGTTAGTTATCTTCAAACTTCTCCAAGCTCTCCATCCTCTATATCCAACTTATTATGTGAAAAACATTAAATATTTCCCAAGGCCTTACAATCTCTGATAAACTTCAACAAACCTGGCCGCCTTCTATCCTATTCTGGTTGACTTGAGTCATTTTAATCAGAATCCTAGGATTCATTCTCTGCACTGTTGCCTCTCTTCTTCCACATATTTAATTCTTCATTGTGACACCCTGCCATCCTAGTACTCTAAATATCTTTTAAGCTCCTCTTTTTTCCATTTCAGTCATCACAATCGTAAACAAAATTATCATCTTGCCTCGTATCATACCTGTAACCCCATAAAAGCCTAATTGATATGCACGGATTCATTCTGGTCTTACTCATATTCATTATCCACACCGAAATCAGAGTGACGTTTATAAGGCTGAAACCTGTTTACGTTACATTTGAATTTTCATATTACATAAATATACCAATCTCCCAGTTTAAAATGCTACAATTGCCTTACAATGGAAAAACATTGCTTTCACTTAGGAAAGAAAAACAACTCCTTACTACCACTCCCCTTCTTGCCTCTATAACATTATGTGACACTAATTTTCCTCTTTGCTCTAATTTGCTCCAATTTCTTTTACCTGACATGCATCACTCAACAAGAGGTATTTCCACATCCTCTAGCCTCTGATTAGAATTTCCTTTACAATTGTCCTTGCGCAGTATACAAATTAGGAAGCTGTTTGCCTAGTGCATCAATAATAATTATTCTCTGCCACTTTTCTCAGTTTTATCATATCCAAATAAAATAGGATCTTAATATTGCCAACCTTTACATCAGGTTACCTTTGCTTTACCCCAAATGTGGAAAAAAATGAATACATAATACTACAGCTTAAATTTTCCAAATTAAAATGCAGAAAAGGATTACTTCACAGTAGTTGTTACATGTAAAATGACTATTATAGTAACACACAACCACTTTGAAAAATATGACGAGCTAAAAGGTCACCTTTGCATATCACTTCTGCAGAGCAAGCTGCTTAAACACAAAAATTATTGCATATCCTACATTTTTATTCATGAATTTCTCTCAGTTAAGAGGGAAAATATTTTTATAGGGCAAATATGTTCAATTTGAAAATATAGAATATGAGTGTTTTGGACTGAATGTTTATGCTTCCCCCCTCCAGTTCATTATGTTGAAATTCTAATCACAGGTATGACAGGGTGGAGCCCTCATGAAAAAGATTAGTTCCCTTACAAAAGGAACCCCAGAAAGACCCAGAAGAAGGCTCTCACCTGAACTCAGCCATGCTGGCATCGTGATTTTGAACTTCCAGTCTCCACAACTGTGAGAAACACATTTCTGTTGTTTATAAACTGTCCAATCTATGGTACTTTGTTAAAGCAGCCTGAACTGATTAAGACAATGGGAAAACCTAAAAATAAAAGTGATATTTATGTTTATTGATCTGGTGGTTAGAAATTTGAAAATAAAAGAAATATGTGACACTAATGAAAAGAATACCATACAAAATGACAAGATTTTCAGTAATCATTTCAATTGCTTTAAAGCAGTTGCAGTCTAGATAAAATATTTTTAATTTCCTTAGTGGAAAGTGTCTGACAAATAGCTCTTTTGATTATAATGCAAGAGCTTGACCTTAAGTTCTTCAATGCCTTTAGGTGCCCACTTCAGAGACACCTATCTTGAATAAAGACACTGCCAGCTATACAACTAGATAAAGAGCCAGCCCTCCCACCCATGAAGTTCCCCTTTTAGAAACCCTGGGTGACCTAGATAACTGATTACTTGTTTTGCCCTTCCTGAATGTTAATTCCTTCTCTTATGTTACATTCACCAGTGAACAGTGAACCCCAGAAACCCTAGGTACCCCTACCTCAACCCTAACAAAGGCAGAGCCCTTGGTCCAGGCTTTCTCTCTCTCTACCCAAGACCTCTCTGTTTGACCCTTGGACATACAAATTCATGACTTGTAATGAACCTTGATTTTTCATAGTTCGCCGATGGTTGTTGCTATGGTGAACCTTGTAGTCGCAATAACAGCCAGTCCAGCCATGATGTGGGCTCTGGTGTCTGTGGGGGTAGTGTATCATGAATATGAGCCCAGGTGGGTTCACCCAGGCATCTCTAGCTGACAGCATCACTATCTAGCTTGGGACTATACAAAACCATTTCTCTTGGTGAAATAGTAAATTCATTAGACCACATGCGTATTATTGAAATAACTTACAATGTTTTAAGAGTCGCAATTATAATTCAGGTAGGAATTTCCAGATATAAGCATTGCTTTTTGTTTTATCTTCATTTATGTCTATTAGGTAAGCACTGTCTCTGCTGAAAACAAGATCTATGGATTTTGTGTTCTTTAATGTGGGAGTTTTAAAGAAATACTTTGTTCAAGTAGAGAAAGTACAATATGAAATTGTAATCTTTAATACGTTGTTTCTCTGGATATTAATTTACTGATGACAGAATACATTGTATTAAAACATACACACATGTATATATATTTAGATTATGAAACACTGTAGTCATATTTTGTGTAAAAAATAAATCTATTTTTTCCCAAACAGCTAATATCATCAGCTAAAAAACAAAAAGCACCAGACAAAGATGGGTTTACAAATGAATTCTACCACATATTTAAGGAATAAATTAAATTGTTTCTCCAAGCTCTTTCAGAAAATAGAAGCAGAGGGACTATTCCGTAATTCATTGTATAAGTTAGCATCACCCTAATTCTGAACCAGATAAAGATATTATATAAAATGCAAACTGTAAACCAATGTCACTCATGAACATTGCTGTAAATGTCCTCAATGAAATATTAGCAAATTAAATCCAAAAATGTATGAACTAATTATACATGATAACTAGAATTTATTTCAAGTATATAACACTATTTCAACACTCTAAAACCTATTGATATAATTCATCACATTAGCAGCTAAAGAATAAAAATGTTATGATCTGGAGTTCCCATTGTGGCTCAGCCATAATGAACCTGACTAGTATCCATGAGGATGTGGGTTCAATCCCTGGCCCCGCTCAGTGGGTTAAGGATCTGGTGTTGCCATGAGCTGTGGTATAGGTCACTGATGAGGCTCGGATGCTGTGTTCCTATAGCTGAGGCATAGGCTAGCAGCTGCAGCTCCAATTAGACCCCTAGCCTGAGAACTTCCATATACTGTACCTACAGCCCTAAAAAAAAAAAAAAAAAAAGATGTGATCATATCACTAGATGCAGAGAAAACATGAAAAATCCAACACTTACCAGTGATAATAAATTTTGACAAATCAGCAATAGAGGGGGACCTCTTCAACTGGATAAAAAAAAGAAAAAAGATCTGCAAAATAATCCACAGCTAAAATTTTACATAATGTTAAGGAACCGGTTGTTTCCTGTTAAGATCAGGACAAGACAAAAGTGTCTCTTCTTTGTCTTATTCCTGATCTTAACAGATGACATGTAGAAAATCCCAAATAATCAATAATAAAACTCCTGGAAGTAAAATGTAATGATAGCCAGGTTGCAAAATGCAAGGTTCACACATGAAAGTGAATTTATTTCCCATATACCGGCAATGTAAAATTGGAATTTAAAATTAAAAACACAGTAACATGGAGTTCCTGTTGCAACTCAGGTTAAACGAATCTGACTAGTATCCATGAGGACACAGGTTTGAACCCTGGCCTCGCTCAGTGGGTTAAGGATCTAGTAGTGCCATTACCTGTGCTGCAGGTTGTGGATGCAGCTCAGATCCTGTGTGGCTGTGGCGTAGGCAAGAGGCTACAGCTCTGATTTGACCTCTAGCTTGGGAACATCCGTATGCTATGGGTGCGGACTCAGACAAAAACCAACCAACCAAAAAAAAAAAAAAAAAAGACCAACAACCATGACACTAGTACCCACAGAATGAGTTACTGAGGTGTGACTCTAACAGAATATATACAAGAACTAATGAGAAAAACTATAAAGTTCTACTCAGAGAAATGAACTCTAAAATGGGAAAATATTGTAGGTATATGGTTACAAAGACTTAATATTGTCAAGAAGTCTTTTATTCCCATACTGATCTGTAGATTCAAGGAAATCACAATAAAAAAGCAACATCTATACGGTGGATATCAACAAACTGGTTCTGAACTTTGTATAGAAAGGCAGAAAACCCAGACTAGCTAACACACTATTGAAAGAAAAGAACAAAATCAGAAGACAGACATAACTTGACTTCACTTTTTTTCCCATGCATTAAGTGAAATACTCACTCTTTAAAGATTGAAACTGTCTGTTTGAAGCATCTGTTCATATAAAATCAACTTTATGTAAACTAATTATATACATTAACTGAAATTCTTACAGGAGTCAAAACTTTAAAAGTTCATGTCATATTTTCTACAAGCATAGGAAAATCTGCAATTGAAAATTGTGAAAAGTAATTTAGAAAAATAGTCGCTTGATTAAAACAAAAATTCAAATTCAAAGAATTATATGTAAATGCACTTTCTGCAATTGCAGTGATCACCCTGGGGCACACTTTATTGATGTTTCTTTAGATAATTTGCTGATTTTCATGTGATCATTGATATCAATATATATCCTTCATATTAATGGTATCATAAAAGGCAGCAAACATTTTGGTATAGTGCATCAATTAAAGATTTAAATTTCCCTTAAATATCTACTTTATTTTTATACACTCATTTGCATTAATTTATTGTAAACATTCAAAGAATCAAATTTTTGAATAAATTAATTTTTATCAGTTTCCACTCGACAATAAATTTTAAAATAACCACAGCAAGAATGTATGTTCTAAGTAAGATCCCTTAGTCTCGATGTTCTGCATAGATTTCCTGTACAGCCAATCTATAAGTTCCTACCTCCCCTCTAGTTCCAAATGACTGGCTCTTTGGAGGCTCCATGCAGCAGCCAAAATGTGACTGGATGGTACATTGAGGGCCTGGCAGGGCAGAGAGCATGATCCTAGCTCTCTGTCACATCCAGCAGGGTGATTGGCAGTGAGCGTTTCCTCTCCACACTGGTCAGCACCCTGGCTCTGGAAGAAAGCATGAGTTCCATGACTCAGGAAAGGGGAGAGGGAAAAAGTAATGGGTGCATTTTTCAAAAATCTTAAGGTAAAACTTCTCTTTACTACACATAGATTTGATTACAGGGATTAATAACGGTCCTCTGTTACAGACTTGAAAATCTAGAACAAATGCTAGGATATTAAGTATAATCAAAGTATACTTTGATATACAGTGTAAAAATATACAAAGGATAGTATGGATCATTAAGTATAAATCAAAACTGTGCCAGACAAACTAGGCTATATGGCCCCCTTAGTTGTGTGTGTGTGTGTCTGTCTTCCCCCAGTGTTAGTATCATTTTAATTGATTTACCACACAGTTTGGATGGTCTGTTCACTCTATTTAATTCCTCTAGGGAAGTGGTTCTCAACTGTATGTAACTTTGCCCTGCAGGGGACAATTGGTAATGTCAAAAATGGAGATATTTTTGACTGTCAGCAGTGGGGAACTGTTACTGGCATCTAGTGAGTAAAGGCCAAGGATGCTGCTAAACATTCTACAATGTACAGAACAGAACCACCCCCAAACAAATCATTCTATGTTCAGCATGCCAGTGGTACTTGGGTTGAGGAACCCTTCCCTAGATTGATCATGGCAGCTTGGATCAAAAAAGTAATGAGAATTTTGAAATTTTGAAAAGATCACCTACCCGAACGAATGTTCAATTTAAAACAGACATTTAAACACTACAGAAATATTAAGATTTCATTTATTATTGTCACATTTCTCTTGCTGAACTATCGGGTCTCTCTTAATGATAAGTGGTCCACTTAAACTTAAAAGAAAAAATATTTTGTAAAACATTAAGATGTTGGATATAAATGATGAAAATAAAACCTAGGACAGTAAGATGTTATAAAATACCTTTTAAGGAACCAGCTTTTAGAACTTACCTCATTAATCCTCACACTATGCCCACAGGGTAGGCGATAATAATTATTGTATCTGTTTTACAGATGAGAGAACTTGGTCACACAGAGGTTAATTACTTACACAAGTGTAATTTGAGAGTTGGTTATAGAACTGGGAATAACACTCCTATCTTAGAACTTCAGACTGTAAAACTATACCCATTTATTCTGTAACAAGTATAGTTTAAATACTATAGTTTTCATTATTACACTAGCAATTAAATTGTACCACGTATCCTAGGACTAATTTTATTTATCAACTGAATTTATTTATCAGTTGAATGGCTATAAGATACAGGGTATTGTGCAAAGTACTGTGAGAATCTTTCAGTAGTGATTGGAGGAAGGGTCTTGCAGCTCAAGATGGGATTGTTCTCCAGACTTACCTTCCTTCCTCAAAGAGGAGTCCTTGTATTCAGTTAGGTGCCCTGCATGTGGTAGGTACACCTGCATGTGGTCTCCATAGATCCAAATCTCTAGAAAGGTCATTGGTTTTCCTATTGTGGCATAAACATAGGTATTCACTAGATGGTACTGATTTACAGAATACTCATTATTCATCGATTTCAGCCCTTTATAAGGGGAAAGTTTGAATAGAAAAATAATAGCTTTCTATAATTATATCCTAAGAAGCCCCATCCAGTATTAAAGACATAGTAATTGGATAGCATCTGACACTTAAAAAGTGTATCTTGCATGTTATTTATTTCCATTCCTACAACTGCACCTTGTGGCATATGGAGGTTCCCTGGCCAGGGGTTGAATCCGAGCTGCAGCTGAGGCCTGCACTACAGCCACTGCAACACCACATCTGAGCCTCATCTGTGACCTACGCTGCAGCTTACATCAGTGCTGGATCCTTAACCCATTGAATAAGGCCAGAGATTGAACCTGCATCCTCACAGAGACAATGCTGGGTCCTTAACATGTTGAGCCACAACAGCAACTCCATTATATGTTTATTATTATTATTATTATCAAGACTTCCTAGACCAGGAATTCCATAAACATTTATTGAGTTAAATTTTGACTATTAAAGTTACCCCCCCAAACCACTTTCCAGGTAGAATAACAACCCCTATCTGTTCCACTTACTTTTAAAACTGGACCAGGTTTCCATTAGCATATAGATAGTAATATTGAACTCACCTTGCTCCTTGACTTTGAAAGATAAGCGTTCATAGTATGTAAAATTCAAGTTCTCAGATGGAACTATCAAATCATTATTGATCTAAACTTTCTTAAATTTATGATTTTATAATGAAGCAAAATGGAGCAAAAGCAACTTTTATCACCTCTTAATTTTAAATGATTAGACACACAATCTACATCTTATTAATATTTCTTAATAAGTTTATCAACTCAGGAAGTACTTTATTGGTTAAATAAGTTCTAGAGAAGCAAAAACCAATTTGGTATCTTGTGTGCTTTGGACCTTGGGCATATTCTTTAATTTCCTTATCTGTAAAACAGAGGCGATAATAATAATATTCATATCACACAGGTTTTCTGGGAATTATTGAGTCAAACTATGATAACAAACTTAGAATTTTACCTAGCAGGGAATGAGCAATCAATAATATAAACTAATATAATCTTGGCATTATAATATTTTCTAATAAAAATGCCAGTTTAATTAGTTAAAATGCCTCTGTTTCCACTCTTTCGCATCTTTATACCATGTAAAGTGGATTTGATTTTTTTTAATGAAAATTAATATGATGAAAGTAGTATTTTTGGTTGTTCAATATCTTGTTGTAGGATATCCAATAAAGGACAAAATGGAACCAGACAGACTAGGTTGGGGGTTAATAGCATAGTGAAGGTGTGGAGAATAAGAGATTATGGTGGGATAATAAAAGACAAAGTGACCTAACAATAGTGTGTGGAGGCAAAGTTGTAGAATGCAATCATTGCCTCTTGTTTGATCCTCAAATATGAAAGCAAATGCCTCAAAGCAAATGGCTCAATCTGGAGAGAGAATTTCTCTCTTCCCCAAAGTCTTTTGTGTGTGTGTGTGTGTGTGTGTGTGTGTGTGTGTGTGTGTGTGTGTGTGTGATTGGAAAAGACCAAATGATGAAACTCTTTGCTAGTGAAGACAGATTACTGCTATTTTGATAGAAGCATCATTTTTCTCCCTCATTGCTTTGCTAATATGTTTGCAAAAACAAATCCCCCAAGAAGTCAGTGACCCAAACCCTAGCAAGTATTCTGAGAAACTGCCCACTGTTCTGCAAAATTCTAGTTTGGCTAAGTCTAAGCAGATATCTAAAATATCCTCCGCACTCAGTTACCTGGTCTGGTGAAGGGCAAGTCTTGTTATAGAATATAGAATACTTCAAGGAATTTTGCTCTCAAGCTAACAATTTTTTTTAAGGCAAATACAAAATTATTTGTTTTCTTGAATCCATCAGAGAGTTGAAGTCACAAGGCAACCAAGGAAACTATTATCATGGAGAACATTCAAATTATCACATGAAAAATCCTCTACTTTCAACCATATAACCATAATTTGCATGAAACTCACATCCATGTTTTAGCATTTGCCCTTTTTTTGAAGCACTACTCCTCTTCTGCCATCAGCCCCATAACACCTTTCAGCTACCATGATATTTCTCTGCTCATTTCATGTGAAAGTTTTTTTAAAACACATATTTGGGTTCCAGGGACAAAAGTGGTAAAGAAAATCAGTCTGTCTGTGGTAGATAAAGTACAGAGGTGAAGGAAAGTAAAGGCAGAGAATTAGGAGTTACTTCAGGACCTGATCCAGGCTCTAGAGAAAGAGGATATACAAATTTTTGAGCAAAATATTCCAATATACTAGCATGGATATCCACTGTTATCTAGATCGTATATATTATGGGTATGATATCAGTTGATGAAAATCATTTGAAATTCCTTTTTTTATTTCATATTCTGGAACAAACAAGAATTTTCTACTTTCATGTAGCAAAATACTTTTAATCTAATTTTTAACCAGCATAGAAATCTTGACATTTGAAAATGCAACCTTTAAGTTCTGACACATATAAAATTTGTGTTATTATAGCACACATTTCTAAATTAATTATATCTTACAAAAACTTAATTACAGTGGTTTAAAGTTATATAAACAGATCTTTTTATTATTTATTTAACAAAAGAAGATGACTGAGTCATAATTGCCAAAACGTGGGAGCAACAAAGATGTTTTTCAATAGATGAATGGATAAATAATCAAACCACAGTACATCCTGACAATTGAATATTATTCATTCTAAAAAGAAATGAGCTATCAAGATGTGAAAAAAAAGAAAACATGAAGGCATCAATTTCTATTACTAAGTGAAAGAAGCCAATCACATATACTATTGAATTTCAACTCCATGGCATCTGGAAAAGGTAAAACTATGAAGTTAGTAAAAAAACAAAAAACAAAAACAGTGGTTGTCAGGGTTTGAGAGAAAGAGAGGAATGATTAGGTCAAGTGTACAAGTTTTATAGGACAGTGAAACTACTCTTACAATGCAATAATGATGGATACATGTAATTACTCATCTGTCCCAACTCACAGAATATACAACACCAAGAGTGAACTCTAATGTAAACTATGACTTCGGGTTATTACGATGTGCTAATGTTGGTTTATCAGTTGTGACAAATGTGCACCGTAGTGGGGGATATTGATAATGGGGGGAAGCCACACATGTGTGGAGGCAGAAGTGTATAGAACACTGTACTTTACACTCAGTTTTGCTATGAACCTAAAATTGACCTAAAAGATAGTCTATCAAAAATTATAAATCAACTTTAAAGGAGGGAAGATGACTAAGGAACTCCACAGAGTAAGTTGTATTCAGATTATGTTATACATATTATCATTTGATAAAAATAAAAGGCATCTTTAATACCCACCTTTACTGGGTGTTGTCAAGACCTTATTTCCTTCCCATATTGTCCTCTCTACAAGGTTGCCTGCATGTTTTTGTGGCAGTTGACGTCTCCTACAGCCAGTGGCCTGAGACAGACAGAACAAGGAGGAAGCAGAAATGACTTTTACTATCTAATCTTGGAAACGATATAGCGTCATTTCTAATATAATCTATTAATCAAAAAGAGACCCATTTTGATAAGGAATAGTGCTTATTTATCATATAAAATTTGTACCTTTTGACTACCTTTGTCAAATCCCCACATGCCAACCCCTACCTCAAATGACAAATCTGATCTTTTTCCATGTGTTTGGGGTTGTTTTTGATTTTTGGTTTTGTGTTTCCTATTTGTTCTTGCTGGTTGGTTTTCATTTACTTTTTTTGTCTTCTTTTTTTTTTTTTTTTTTGCTATTTCTTGGGCCACTCCCGCGGCATATGGAGGTTCCCAGGCTAGGGGTCGAATCAGAGCCATAGCCACCGGCCTATGCCAGAGCCACAGCAACGCGGGATCCGAGCCGCGTCTGCAACCTACACCACAGCTCACGGCAATGCCGTATCGTTAACCCACTGAGCAAGGGCAGGGACCGAACCCACAACCTCATGGTTCCTAGTCGGATTCGTCAACCACTGCGCCACGACGGGAACTCCCCTACCTTTTTTTTATTATTATTATTATTACACATTTGAGTGAGATCACACAGTATTTGTCTTTCTCTGACTTATTTAACTCAGCATAATGCTCTCAAAGTTCTATTCAGGTTGTGGCAAATTTCTTTCTTATGGTTGAATAATATTCCATTTTATACTCCATAATGAGATTTCATCTCAGACCTGTGAAAATGGCTATCATCAGAAAGACAAAAGATAATAAATGCTTGCAGGAGGTGGAGAAAATGTCACTATGGAAAGTAATACAGAATCTTCTCAAACAATTGAAAATATAATTACCATATGATTCAGCCATTCCATTTCTGGGAATATATCTGAAGGAAACAAAAACACTATGTCAAAGAAAATCTGCATTTCCATGTTTATAGCAGCATTATGTACAATCACCAATACATGGAAACAACTTGAGAGATGAATGGAGTTAGATGTTGTTAACATATATTTTGAAGATGAGTCAACTTGAAAAAATTTTTGCACTTTGTTTTACATTGTTCAATAATATAAAAATCTCACAGCTACCTTTAAATTCTGCATTGCTTCTTTAAAAAATAACACTATTTTGCTTTGATAATACATTCTCATAAAAAGCTGTTGATAATGCTTCTGTTATTTTAAAAGATTATTTTATCTAACTTTCTGTATTTAGAATAATTGTAGATGCTTGCTAATAGAGCTTATGAATGTATTTCAATGTTTTCTTTTTAAATCCACAGGAGAAACTGAGTTTTCAGTTTAAGAAAGGGCTCCTACAGTGTTAATCTACTATGCTAATCCATTAATGATGCAGTTTACTAAAAAGTACTGTTAATGTATGTTAACATCATTAAGTTTATAGTGAGATTTTGATAATTATATAACTTAACAAAAAGATTTTAAAAAGACACTAAATAGAATTTCTAGTTAAGACATTCAATTTCTGCATTTAAAAACAAATGTTTGTAATGCATAATAACTGACTGCAGACATACTATTAGAAGTTCCCCAAACTGATATCCAAGAGAATAGTTACATTTAAAAAATAAAAAATAAAAAACCTCCCCAGGAAGGAAAACTTTGATAAAGCCTTTATGCTGAATTTTTAAAGTTACTTTTATGAAATAAAGGCTCCTAATTCTCAGGTTTGTGTTTCTGATACAATAAATATTGCTCCATTTTTGAACTTATGTTAACAAATCATTTCATAATTTATTTGAACAGTATGATAGATAGTAAGATTGCAAAGATCATCTGGGACTTCATCAGATGCGAAACTATCCATGCTTGAAATTCATAAAGTCATTTTGATATTCAGTCACTGAGATAGCCTCACAGACAGCAGAGATTCTCATGTCCTCCAATGCAGTGAGCCACCAAGGAAGATTTGCTCCCCTTTCTGCACATGGTTTGTATATCCTATAAGTCATTCATGTAAATGAAAGCCAGCTATTAATTATATTCATCTAGAACACCATTCTGATTTATATGTAAACACAATACCATGCACAAACTATTGTGTACACAATTTTAATATAAACAAAATTATCTAGGAACTCAATCCTGTATAAATTTCAGAAAGATTGTACTTTATTTTATTGGCAATATTATCAAATATCATTGATCATTTAACAGGTGGTCACAGATCACACTATTTATGGTATTTGAATTAATAGGAAAATCAGTCTTTATTGGTCTGCATTTGTGGCTTTTACATTTAGAGTTAATTCACATGTGGATGGAAGCATCTTACTACTTTATTATATTTATGTAGTTCAGTCTAGGCACTCATGCATTGGAATATAACTTATCTCCCTTTTATTTTATTCTTGGTTAAAATTAGTATATCATAATAATTTTAAATGCTTGATTGTTCTTAGGTAAAAACCTCTAGATTTAAAATTTTTCAATGTCTGATTGTATCAATATACTATAGAAAATACTAATTGTATTGGAGTTGGCCTGTTATCTCAGTTGGTTAGAGCATGATGATAGTAACACCAAGGCTGCAGGTTTGATCCCTATATGGCCATGTGAAATGCAATATACATATTTAATGTGTACAATTTGGCCTTGGACATATGCGTAACACTGATGAAACCATCACCATATCAAGGTAATAAATACATCCATCACCGTCAAGAAAAATTTTACTGGTCGGAGTTTAATTACCATGAGATGGGTTATATATCTGTGTGAACTAATTTTATACTAAATAAAGAATGATGAAACATTTTTTGCTTAGTATTATATAATAATGATAGTTTAAAGTATTCACTCCCAGATTTAGGATAACTTGAATTTAGGCACCTGAAAAGGTGGTTTTTTGGTAGTATTTTTTTTAGTAGAATATTAACACTTTTTTTTTTTTTTTGGTGCAGGGTAATTTTTTGGAAACTTTCTAGGAGTAGGGAATTGAAAATTAAGTAGCAGCAGTGGAGCTTCTTCAAGTAATGGGAAAAAAAAAAACTATTCCCATCTCTACTTTTAAAAAATAATTCTATTTAGCATCAAGAGAAGCTGAATTGCATCCAGTTTCTATCTAGCTTAGTAAGATATAGTGAAAATTCAGCTATCGGTTTTATGTAAAACAGGAGGAGATCACTGTAACATAATGAAATCAAAAACATCTTTTAATGTTAATCTGGCTTTAGAGGTTTTGAGGGAATGCTTCCCCCCAAAACACACATACATACACAAAACAAAAAACACACCCTTCTTGTTTGAAGCATGATAAAGTGTTATTTTACCTCAATAAGCTCTCTCTTCCAGCATTTCCTCTGGAAATGGACTGAATTACCTTTTGAAACAAAAGCAAGATAAGAGTTACCAAAGAAAAGCTGAACTAGTAAAGTTTATGGGTATCACAGTATTCCAAGCCAAGGAAGTAATTATTTGGGGACTAACAGTCATTTTCTAACACTTTATGCTATGAAGGTATAAACAAAATTGTTATTCTAATGAATAAATGTCAAATAAAAGAGAATAGGCAATGATTTAGCATTGCCTAAGTAAACAAAATATTTAATTTTAAATATACATAAATCAGATAATCTTCTTTAATTGTGTGGATGTATTTCTATGGTAGTATATAGAAAACTCTGAGTTCCACCAATAAATTTACTTAAAAAATAGGCTGGTATTTGTTATTTTCACAGTCACTTGTAGTATCATACCATTTAATGCTCACATCACTCCACATATTTGCTGCAGGCATGGCCACTGGCCATAATACAAATATATTACTTATAAAGTACATGAGCAAAATTGAAGTTTAATAGATATTCATATGGCAGGAGCAAATGCTATCATTACAAAGTATATTTCACTATTCAAATTCATTGACATCATTATAATAAATATTATAAGGTACATTACACCAAATACAGTATAGAATAATTACTAAAAGCCAAAATTCAGGAGTCAGTTTTACCTCATGACACTGTTTTTTAAGGAATGATCAAATTTTCTCAATTTTCCAAATAGAACAATTACATAATGGATTTTAATCTCATAAAGAGTCCTTTATCATGTAAAGCTTTTGTCATGATTCTTAGAAAATAAAAATCATTCATATATTAGCTATATTTTAAGTTACATTGCCAAGTTAACGGAAATTACTGTTTGTTAATAACTGATTTTTAAAAATGCCTTTGTTAATCTTAATCTTATAATTAGAATTATATAGTTTGATAAGTGAGGCAAGATAAAACAATTTATCTTGGGTTGAGAGATCTCAAGCCCATTTATAGCTACAATGATTTGCAAGAAGATTCTAAGAGAAGTGGTTATACTCATGGTATGGTTTATTATCATGAAAAGACATAGATTAAAGTCAGCAGAGTGAAAGGTGCATAGGCAAATTCTAAGAAAAAATAAGGAGCAGGCCTCCAGGTGTCCTATCCAAGTAGAGTCACATGGAAGCATTTACTTTTCTGAACAATTACATATGACAACATGTACAGAGTACTGTCAACCAGAAAAGCTCCCCTAAGCTCCAGGCTATTTACTGGGGTCAGTCATGTAGTCATGCAGCACCTGCATGACCGACCTCAGTTGCTCACACTCCAACATTCCAGAGCAAAAATAGATTTCATGGTGAATCACAATTTAGCATCAAATTGCTATCTCTTGGTCCAAAGCCTCGGGCATACAAGAATGATTACATCAGGCACAATATTCAAGGGCTCAGACCTCACCTCCCAGGAGCAAGTCAATAGGAAGTTCTGAAGGCAGGCTCTCCTTGATAATGTGCAGGTTTTGAGCAAATCAGGGGTACTGAGTCAATCCTTTCCTGCATAAGACTTAAAAAAAAATGCAATAATAGTTGTAACACAGGGAAAATACCTATGCAATGGATTGTGGCTTATCTGTGAATTTATTTATTTACTTTGCTCTTTTTTAAGAATGAAAATATAGTCAATTTTTATGTTGTACCAATTTCTTCTATGGATTTATTTATAAAAAAAGAATCAATCAAAAACTGCACCACATTTATAGGAGAAAGTATATTCCTTACATTTCATCATAATCCATAGAATTAAAAAGAAAACTTGCAGGCTGTGAACTTAAGGTCTCGGTTGTTTTTTTTTCTTTTTTCTTTTCTCCTCAAGGATAATTCAATATTATTTATGATCACAATGGATATTGATTAAAATATAAGAGTAATAACTCAAATGGACATTAACATGTATATTAGTTTCCTATTGCTGCTATAACAAATTTCACAAAGCTGGTGGCATATAATAAAAATTTATTACCTCACAGTTCTAGAATTCAAAATGGTTTCACTGATATGAAATCACAGTGAGTGTTGGGCTGAATTCTCTGTGGAGATTCCAGGGAAGGAATTCACCTGCTTGCCTTTTCCATTTTCTAGGAGAGATGTACGTTCCTTAGCGTGGAGCCCCAACCTCCATCAGCTATTGAGTTTCTATCATTATATCCCCTTCTCTGAGTCTTCTGCATCTCTCTTTCATCATTTAAGTACCTTTGTGATTATCCTAAGCCCACAGAGATAATCAAGAATAACTTCTTTATTTAAAAATTTTTCATTACGTTTGCAAAGTCCACTTACAAATTCTGTGGATTGTGATGTGGTCATCTCTGGAGAGTCATTATTGTGCCTACCATAATATATAAATCTCCTTTTAAAATAATCATGTATTTCCTTGTTTTAAAACCTTAATTCCTCTCATCTTTTATCTTGAACCAGTGTTTAATTTAAAACTCAGAATTTCTGCAAATGATTTAATTTTTTGTGAATGATTAGTCTAAATTTTTCTTTCTTCTTTCTCATTATTAAATTAACCAATTCTTAACTATATGCTATATTCTTACATATTTACTCTACAACCTTCATTGCATATTATATATAATTTTATTACATATATATGCAGATAACATTCTTGATCATATTATTTATGTATAAAATACATTTTGGGAAGTGAAGAAATAATTTTATGATGTTGATATAACAGGAAAAAGTGTAACTGATCCTGAAAACAAGTGGAAACACGTGAGGAACAATAACTTAAAAGATTACCAAGACCTGTGTGATAATATCAAATAGTTTAATATACTTACTGCATTTCAGGAAGAACAGTCAAATAGGACAGAAAAAAATATTTGAGGTGATAATGATAGAGACTGTTTTAAACTGATGGGCACCTAGTCATTGTTCCAAGGAGTTCAACATGCCTCAAATAAGATAAAAACAAAGAAAATAAGATCTAAGCACATCAAAGAAAACCTTTTGAAAAGAGAATCCTAAAAACCGTTGAGTAGAGGACATAGTAAATTAAGAAAAAACAATTAGAAAAATGTTCACATCTGATCTGAAACAATGGCAGCTAGAGGCAATGAAATCACACCTTCAAAAGGATGAAAGAAAAAAGTATCTAGAATTGTGCAACATGGAAGAATATCCCTCAAAATTAAATTAAATATATTTTCCAGAGGATTTATCTTGTGCAAATATACATTACAAGAAATGTAATGTGTACTTCCATTAATATAGAATTTAAAAATTTTCCCAATAAGTACAAGGAGAGATGATATAAGTATACATATATGTCAAAAATGATTATAATAAAAACTAGGAAGATGTTAGGGAATCATGATATAGAAAGAGAAAAAGGGAATCTGGGGATCCCGAATTGCTGTGGCAATGCTATTTCTAGACTGAGTTGTAAAATGGATATCTAATTTATAATAATTTATTAATAGGTATCTTAAATTTATGTGTATTTCTATACCATGGCAGCAAACAAGGCCTTCACTGAGTATATGCAGCTCCTCAACCAAGCCTGAAAGCATAGTGGTGAGAAACATCTCTAGGCATATAAAGGTGAGAGCAGGCCTGGAAAGAAAAACTTCACTAAATAATGTATGTAGCATGATTCATAATAAAATAAACATTTACTTCTAAGTGTCCTAGAAGTCCATTACTTAACAACAACAAAAAACTATATCAAAAATAATTTTCAATTTGCCTATTTAAGTTGTATATCTTATTTCAAAGAATTGAAATAGCATAATAAAAATTAGAGAAAATTTTGTGTGTTGTTATTGTTTTATCTCATTTTTCTTTTTCATTTTAGCCTTTTACTGATAAAGATGTATGGGGAAAATGCCATTGACATGGTAATATGAAAAGAGACATCATTGCCTTCTGAAAAAATTTTAAAACTAGCTGATGTAATTATAAAAATAATGTACTGCTTCAATCTGTTTAGTTTGCTTAAGAATTTCATATACATACCACAATTCTTTAGGGATTTATTAAAAAAATATACTGCAGAAAGAGCCAGACAGAATGAATAAGACAATCTGGAAAAATGACTAATATCTTCTAAACTAGAAGATAGAATCTGGAGGCAAAAGGTAAAACCAGGAAGCAGATATGTCACACATTATTTGGAATCAATTTTATATGTGTTGATCCCTAGTACTTGGAAGCTACAGCACTGTGGGATTACAAAATTCATGTCCAATGCTAAGAGCTACAGCAAGAAGAAACCTGACAGGACATCAGAGTTATGCCCTTAGTGCAGGGAGTAACATCAGCCAAAATGAGATTGTACTGCCAGAAAGCTGGATATTTTGAGGATTTTCCATCAAAGGCTGCTTTAACAAACAGCAAAATTGTTTTCGAGAAAAGATTAATTGCTTAGACTGCCCACAGCCTATCCAATTTCCTCAAAATTCACACTAAGGACTATGAATCGCGTTACTGATAAAATCACATTTGATCAATTTCTGTACCAAACCCAGAGTGCTATTTTTTTTTAAAAAAAAGCAATTTTGTAATATTTGATATCTGTTGTAATAAAAATTCCAAGTTTTGTTACTTTGTTTTTAGAATTGGCCATTTTAATACATTTTTCTTTCTAGATTAAGTTTAGAATAAACATTTAATTCCATTAAAAAAAAGTCTGGAATTTTAATTGGGGCTCTATTATATCTATAGTTCAATTGAGGGTGGAGCTATCATTTTTAAAATACTGAGTTTTCCCAAAGGGAAATATAGTATGTTTCACCATATTCTTGAAGACAAATATCTGAGTGGATTAAAAAATTGCAAAAAAAAAAAATCATGTTCCTTAACATCTCCACCTAAATGACAAAAAGACATCTCTAAAGTAAAAGTTCATACTGGAACTCTCTCCTCAGGATTCTTCCTATACCAACATTTCTCATCAATATATGGCACCTCCATTATTTTCAATAGTTTACAGTCATGTCTTTTCAACTCTCCCTTGATTGTTTCCTTTTACTTATCACTGCTACATCTAATAACCAGTGCCTTTAAACAGTCTTGATAAGTATCAAGTACTCAATAAATATTTGTAAAAAAAAATAAAATGATGAAACCATCCAAAATTCCTATGGATTTTCCTTTAGGATTTACCCCAAATTCATCCCCTTTATTTCAGATTCATTGTCTCCATAAAGTTCATTTGTATGCATAATACAGATTATATCATGCCAGTGCTTAAACCACATGATATCCCTTTTGCATTGTATCTGTTAGCTTTTTAAAAAAATATATGATACATTCATTTAAGTCAAAATTAAATGTTAAAGATGCTAAATTATCAATATTGATTCTTATCACATTTCTACCCAGTTGTCGGTCTCTATGACCTCCTAGGTTCTTCTCAATCTGTCCACAGTTGCTTTATGTCTATACAAGTAATCAAGTGTAGAGATGCTTGCTTTTACCTATTTTCTAACAAAGATAATAGTTTTATATATATATATAATCTTACCTTTCTTTATCCCTTCCAAATATGTCAGAGCATTTCTGTTTCAGGGCATGGAGACATTAATCAATCCTTTTTGGAACTGTAACATTTCCATTGTTTGGATGTATCAAAAATTGAATTCATTTATGTAGATTTCACATTCTTATAGAAAAAGCTGTAATGAATAGCATTCATGAAAGTACATCCGTATGAAAAATTCAATGAAGCAAATTTTTTTTTGCTTAAATGTTATATTCTTTTGTAACTTAAATATTATATAGTGACCCTTAAATTTAAGGATACCCACCTTCTAGGCAGTTAAAAATCTGTAACTTAGAGTTACACATACGCCTCCACATACATCATGGGCTCCTTTGTGTCTGGGGTTCCAATCCTTGGATTCAAACAACCATGGACAAAGTAGAGCTGTACTATTTCTGTTGGGAAAAAAAAAACTGTGTATAAGTGGGCCTGCATGGTTCAAACCCAAATGGTTCAAGGGTCAATCAACTGTGTATGATATTGCTCTCCATAGGTGTTGTATCAATTTAATATCCCTACAAAGCACAATATAGAATGTGCTTCCTTCCACGCCTCTTAAAAATATATTTCCATTAAAACTTTTTCTTTCAAGTTAATTTTGACTGTTTGACTCAGTTTTCTTATTTCTATTCTCCAAGTCACTTCTGTATTTTCTTTGATAAATTCTCCCCGGCATCACTTCTAATTTCATCTTCATTTGTCTGATGGTTTTACTTTTTCTTCCTTCAATTTTTACCTAGGTCCTACAAATTCATGTTTCGTGTCTTTATATTTTCTCTTAACTTTATCACATTTCTGCTTTGTGATCTCCCTTCATAAGACTAATTGCAAACTTCAGTATGTGTGTGTTCATTAATTCATGACAGAACATTTTCTTATCATTTGCTCTGAAAACACTTTTCTATTTAAGTAATTATTTGAAAATACGAAAGTTTGTTTCTCTTTTCCAAATTATTCTAATAATAATATTATAAGAATTGTCTAACATTCTCTGTATTGTTATACATTATTGAACATATTGGTTTTTATTAAACTGTTTGCAGAGATTTTCTGTTTGTGATGAAGAGGTCAAAGCTCTTGATTATTTTCCTGACCTAGAGACACACAGCTCCTTATAAATAAGTCTTTTCTGTGCACTCTTTGAAAATTCATCTTTCTCTTTATATATAATCTGATAGATAAATAGATATGTATTTTTTCTTTTTCTTTTTTTTTTTGGCCATGCCCACTGCTGTGGAAGTTCACTAGGGATCACACCCATGCCACATCAGTGACCTGAAGCTACAGCAGTGAATGCCAGATCCTAGCTACAGGGATAGCTTTAATCTTAAAACTCCCTACCCAACTCCCGGGCTCAACCTAATTCAGGTGCAAACTTCAATTCACTTGCAAAACAATTACAAAACAATGCTGACAGGCTGATGCATCCTGTTACAGAACAACTCACACACCCATAGTTACAGGATATCATTTTAGTTTGGCTTCAGAGATAATGATGAGGAAGATAATCATGATGCTGCAAATGCAAACAAACCCCTAGACCTGGAGCCTGTGTACTGTGCCAGCAATACAGATGGAAAATGCTGCAGAAAATGAGGAGGCTGATTTGTTTTGGAGGAAGCTGAGAAATAGAGAAAGAAGCAACTGCTAGAAGGAAGACAATTCTTCAATTTTTCAAAACTCCTTTAGAAAGATGTGCCAACACACTGGAGTATCTTTAGGCTACACTGAGAACTTGCCGAAAGTTAAATTATTAATAACTTTCAAGTAGAAACTGTACAAATCGTAGTCAAACATTATTAAAAAAAAAAAAAAGTTAAAAATTTTAATAGAAAGCACTGGGCTCTGTCCAGCTCTTCTTTCTGACACATTATATGATCAATGAAATGTATGGAACTAGAAATATACATGTAAAGGACAAAATGGTTGGAAGGTAATCTCTGAGGAAATGCAAGGTTGAGAAAAATAAAACATGTGAAAAGCCACCCTGAATATGTTCCTTATTGTGTGTGGACTATTTTAATAATGTTAATATGTTCAAATATATTACTGGAATAGTTGAATATTCCTACTCAAATTTGAATAACCTGTTCCAAAACTCTTGAAAGATGTCCACCTTCTCAGACGCTGTCAAGCTTGTTTTACAACAGTTTCTTTTTTCAATTTATTGAGTTATAGAAAAAAAAGTCAATTCAGATAATTCTAATACCTGCATGTCCAATGGGCCAGAAATAATAGACATCAGGGTGGGGTAAACTGACAACAAAGACTGGGACTATGAGAATCATTAAATGATAAAACACTCTTTAACACTCATTTAGCAAGTAGAAGTCTCTTTTTAACTAGTCTGGTATTCCTCTAACTCCTGAGGATGGAAAGCTAATAAACGTTTCTTTCAGTGTTTAAGTTGTTGAGGATTACTAATTGGAGTATTTTTAAAATGAAAATCTAGTCTCATGAGTCGTATTCTACTTTATGAAAGGAGGCATTTCTAAGGATGATGACATAACAGGAACATTATTCACAAATTTAATACTGGGTAAAAGGTGAGCTATGCTGACTCTGGCTGTATATAGTGTAAAGGCCTAGATGTAAATATTAATTACATCCCATCTTATATTGTTTAATTTGTTGGGTTTTGAAACTGGATATTGTATAAATATTTTAAAAACCAATTCATATTTTAAATTTTATAGTGAAATTTTATATGAAATACACAATTTGCAGTAAATTTTCTACTGTCTATTCATTTGCTACCATAGACTGTAGGGTGTGTTAGTTTCTTCATATAGTTTCTTTATCAGAACTGTAACTGAGATAGATAGGTGTTTAGAACATTTTCTTAAAGGAGCATAGGAGGTAATTTTCAAGTCACCTTGCATGAATGATTCTTTTGTCATTCTGTGCTAAAAATGCCATTTCTTGTATTCACTAAAAATGCTTTTTAAATGTGGACTTTCAAATATTAGTAATGACTTAAAAATATTCCCCACACTTATAATTGATGTTAAAATTACATTTTCAGGAGTTCCCGTCGTGGCGCAGTGGTTAACGAATCCGACTAGGAACCATGAGGTTGCGGGTTTGGTCCCTGTACTTGCTCAGTGGGATAACGATCCGGCGTTGCCATGAGCTGTGGTGTAGGTTGCAGACGCGGCTCGGATCCTGCGTTGCTGTGGCTCTGGCGTAGGCCGGTGGCCACAGCTCCGATTCAACCCCTAGCCTGGGAACCTCCATATGCCGTGGGAGCGGCCCAAGAAATAGCAACAACAACAACAATAACAACAACAACAAAAGACAAAAAAAAAATTATATATTCATTTGGCAATTTTATATTATATGACTATTAAATTTCAAAAAAAGTGTAATATTAAGAGAGCTAATCCTGAGAACATTGATAGAATCTTAATTGAAAAGAAAAATTCTGACTCTAAAGTGTCTAGTGTAATTATACACAGGGTCTCTGCTTATTTTCATGTATTCACCTGTTTTTCTCCCTTTGTGTAGCAGTTGTTATCAATACTCAGTTGCATCAGAATCCCCTGTGATAGTCTTGAAATGTTCCAGTATCTGAGCTTTACTCCAAATAACTGGAAACAGAAATCTCTGGGTATGGAATCTAAGAACTCTTTTGTCGGTGTCTGCTATCTCTTTGGACGATTTTGATATGTGTTGGAGACAGAAAACTACACAAGTAGAAAAGTGATATGTACTCTTAAAAGAAAATAATACTTTCTTTCAAATTCATACTTGAAATCAGGCTCCCATTTTTCCTTATGTATCATTTCCTCTTTTATAAAGAGCCTCATTAAATCATTATAGAAAATATGTGTGGTTTGATCATGGTGCCATTACATGATTATATAGTAAACTTTAAAGAAGTAAAATATTTAATTTTAATTTATTTTAAGAATTGGGTACTTAGGACAATATTTATTTATGGACATGGACACTTTTCTAGAGTGATACAGAGTTAACAAAAGAAGTACTATTTTTTTCCTAATTGAAGAAATGTGTCATCCTGAAACTAGGCTGGTGCAAATGCTTACTGAATTTCAAATATAAATAGAACCTACTTAGTCTAAAAACATAACTATCTTGTTTATGTATTTCAAGGTTTAATGTAACAAGCCAAAAAGTGTTTCCAAAGATTTCATAGCAATGGTTGCCCTCACAAAATTGTATTAATGTTTATTTGGGCTTCCCCTAATTTAACGGGGCATTTTATTATGTTTGAATGAAAAGATTCTTTACAAATGAGATCTCCTGCTGAATAGAATCCTATCAAAAAAGCAGTAGAAACCTGTCAGTAATGCCCATGAGTCCTATAATATGTTTTCATTTCTTTCATGGAATGTTATGCCTCATCAGATTTCTTAATCCAGGCTGCAGTTCACGTTGCCATTCTGAAACAGTTCACTGATCAGTAATTTCTCTTTTAGCTGTGGATAACAACCACAAATGCAGGTTATTCTGGGCACTGGCATTTATTTTTGCATAAATCAAATTTTAAAAATCATTTCAAAATGAGATTAATTTATGATGGGAGAATTATTCTTCAAAGAGATATGAAACTAGTGTTTTTTCTAGGTATCAGATGAAAACTGTCATTTGGTGAGTAGGGATTTCTCTGAGGGGGAAAAAAATGATACCACAAGAGAAATCAGGCGCTTCCCACATTGGCATTAATATCTTTTAAAATGACATTAGAAAAGAGAATGACAGATTATGTTTTCACTGAATTTTTCAGCTGTGTTTTAGATGACTTGCATTTCTTTTCCATTAGGCTGAATGGTTAGCACAATAAGGTATAACTGAGTCTGCCCTGGGAAAGGCAGTAATACTGAAGCAGAGAAGGGAGGGGTATCATTTTCTAGGAGATTATTGCAATTCTTTTTCCTAGGACAAGGGCTTTTCCTAGTACCTGGTTTTCATGTTTTTGATGAGAGAAGTCTGTTTGTGTTTTGAAACGATTTGGTTATTACTGTCACAGGAAGAAGATTTAAATGTTCACCTACAGAATAATTATAGTTTCTAAAGTGTTGCTTGGCTTTAAAATTATTTTCTTAAAAACACTTTTTTTTTTTTTTTGGAATTCTCTCATGGTACAGCAGGTTAAGGATCTGGGTTGTCACTGCACTGGCTTGAGTAGGTGCTGTGACACAGCTTCAATCCCTGGCCTAGGGATTTTCACATGCTGCACGTGCAGCCAAAAAAAAAAAAAATTTTTTTTTTAGTGTTTTGCTAAATGGTACATTAATTATTTATATAAAGGATTCACGTATTTTCCAAAGTACCTATAAAGTACTAAAGGAATGAGCAAACAGCAAGTAATTTTGATTACTGCTTTTTCTTTAATGCATCACTATTCCTAAGGTGAATCAACTCTACTCTTCCAGACTTTTTTCAATAGATTTCACATAGATAATTTTTAAATTCATAATTCAAGTTTCTAAATTTCTGCCATGAATAAAAATTCTCTTTTGAAAGATTATGACTTCTGAAAATATATATAAAGCTATGCAAATAATATTGTTGAGAGTAAAATAGCCACGATGTAGCTAGAGACTGAATGTTTTATTTTAGAGAATATTTAGCATACACTTTAAATTTAAAAGGCAAAAGAGAAAAAACTCATGGGTAATAAAATTAGGCAGTTTTTTCCTAACGTGTCAAAATCCAAGTCTGTGTATATCCTAAGACATTAAGTATTCTATTTTTCTCTGCTTACCTGAGAGCCATCTCCTGCTCCTCTCCCTCTTCTATGCACACCTCATCACTCTCAATTCAATCTTTCTTTTGAGAAGAGTTGCTCTTAAGTTTTTTGATTATAGAATCCAAAAAATGAATTATTATATAGTATATGATTGCTATATATTTTATTGATTTGAAGGCTGAAATATCCCAGGTAGTAGGTGTTAATTTTGAAAAGGAGAATGGTTCAAAAATAGAATAAATTTCTAAGTGTAATACCAATTTTCTGATAAAAACTTGTGTATGATCTTGCATGTAGCACAAAGATCAGTAAGACTTCCTGACTGACTTAAAAACAACAACATCTCTGAGTGCATGTAAATTACTTCGAAAGATGGCCAAAGTTTGTCAGGATTTATAATTCTTGATCTCATAAAAATTAGTTTCCTACTCATATTTTAAACATGAACTTAGTTTTCTCCATAAAGCAAACCAGAAACATGTTGCCAAAAAGTAACTAGCTTTAATGAGTTTAAAGATATTCTAATACTCTCTAGGACATTTTAACAGAATATATGAGAATAGAATCCGCTGTGCTCATGTTCAAAGAAATATTTTTACTGCTTTGGCAACAAAATATATTAGATAATGGAAGGTGACCTTTCCCTGCTAATTTTTATACTTTAAATGCCTTTCTACTTCTTCTCGTGATTCTGTGCTTTTGAAACAAAAGCCAAAAGTAACATTACATAGCTCTAATTAATCAATACATCTAATAATTCAATTCAATTAATAACATAGACAGAGATAATCTTCATGACAATTTTGAGTAGAAAGAAAGCATATCACTGAGAATTTTTTCACACTAATAGCCAGTTTGTTCCCATTTAACGTTTTTAGGAAAGAGATTTTGTTTACTTTATCTTACCCATTTTATGGTGCCAAAACATTCAGATTTGTAGACCAAAAGTTTATATAATTCAACACATTCAAGTTTTCAGCCAAGTCTCAAAAGCAAATCTTGAGGATATTTTCTTGATTCCTAAATTACTCCAATATTTCTTCAAGTTAAAAAATATAACTTTACAAATTTTTTCATTTGCCAGGTCAGGCACATGGAAGACTGAGGAAAGTATAGGAAATGTCTGAGTGTATTAACTTGTCTCTGCCACTCTAGATGTATATGAAATTCACATTGGTATATATTGACAGAGACAGATGTTAAAAGATTAAGACAAATTAAAAACTGATTGGAATTGGGTAACTCCAGTGGTTAGGAACTCTCTGCATATAGGAGCTGGGGGAAAGACTCACAGAGAAAAAGCAGAAGCAAATTAAGGACATTACTGATTGACTATAGCTTAAAGTCTAGTTGACTGTGATTGGTTGTCCATAGGTTCCAATTTCGTAAACTTGAGGCATTTACAGTCTTAGATTTTGGTTTGCATACATAGGCTGCCATGCATTAGAGCCAGCTCAGGCTAATGATCTATTTGTTTAATTAATTTAACACAGGTTAATACGCACTTTCACCTTTTCCCTTCATTGCAGACAGGTTGATCTTCTGAAAACTAGTTATGGTTGTAATACCATATAAATTAAATAGTCCCATCTAAATTTTATTTTAGTGATTTCTCTCTGAATTGAAAAGAGTAAAATCATTTGTGTTATATTTGTAAAATACAGAAAAGTATTTATTAAGATTCTTTTTTGACTATCTCATTATTCTGGGTTCACTCTTAACAGATTAGTGTCTATTTTGCAATCTTCAATGTATATATCCATTGCAACATTACAGAAAGAGACAAAGATAGGAAACAAGTGAGAGCAAAAACATGCACATGAGAGAGAGATTTAAAAATCCATCTAGCTGCAAACTATTACATTTAGAACATATGAGCAATGAGGTTCTACAGTATAGCACAGGATATTATAGTGTCTCTTGGGATAGACCATGATGGAAGATAATATAGGAAAAGGAGTACAGGAAAAAGATGATATAGGAAAAGGAATATAGGAAAAGGAAAGTATAATATACGTCTTGGGATATACCATGATGGAAGATAATATAGGAAATTGGGTCATTTTACTGTACAACAGAAAATGGCACAACACGGTAAATCAACTGTACTTAAAATCCATCTAGCAAAGTTTGTGAATTCTTTTTGGTACTGAACTGTAAGTCCAGTAACTAATGGCTAAACAATGTTGTTGACATGAGGCAACTAGAATAAAAACAAAAGGATACACTTAAGGATGATTGTTCACATACTTTTAAATACAGTGGTTATATTATTAATTGTTATTTGATTATTTTTATGTCATGTTAAAATATATAGCCTGCCTCATGAGGTCAGCAGTCACAACAGAATCTCATGCCTCAGATTGTTACTCTATTAAAATCTCATCCATATCTTTGAATGTATCACTGATATAAATCTCAAAAAGTCTGGGTATCACAGAGATAATACTATGTGTTCAACATATTTTCCTCTCCCTAGGTATAGAACAAGCTGACATCTTCTCATGTTCCATGTGATGAATCTGGCAAATGGGATAAAAATCAAAATTGACTTCCTATTTTGTATGATGCCTACAGATCTCTCTTCTCTGCAATAGTGACCACAGACCATCTTCTGAGATGTCGGAGAATTCACACAGCATCTCAAATCTCTGAGAGACCATATGGAGTGGAGCACCAACTCCTGCAATCCCATCCATCAACCGTGGTGTGGTTTACATCGAATGAGTGAGAAACTTTTCTTGTATTAAGCAAACAGGATGTAAGATTTCATTGGTTATTAGATACATATTAGACTACCTCATTTACACAGCATGCAGTCCAAACATATTCCCCAAATTCAATAAAGACCCAACTAATAGCGTTGCTATGTTACTGTTAAAGAAAAGCATGGCGTCTGGGTGTGTTTCATGCCAGTTCCTCTGTAACAAATGCGTCACTCTGGTGAGAGATGTTGATAATGGGGAGGCTATGCATGATTGGAGACAATGAGTAAATGGGAAATCCCTGTCCTTCCACTCATTCTTCTCTGAACCTATAATTGCTCTTAAAAATAATGTCAATTACAACCTGTGGAATGGGAGAAAATAGCTTCAAACAATGCAACCAACAAGGGCTTAATCTCCAAAGTATACAAACAACTCATACAACTCAACAGCAAAAAAACAAACAACCCAACTGAAAAATGAGCAGAAGACCTGAATAGACATTTCTCTAAAGAGAACATACAGATGGCCAACAAGCACATGAAAAAATGCTTAACATCACTAATTATTAGAAAAACGCAAATCAAAACTACTTTGAGGTGCCATCTCACACTGGTTAGAATGGCCATCATTAGTAAGTCTACAAATAATAAATGCTGGAGAGGGTGTGGAGAAAAGGGAACCCTCTTACACTGTCAGTGAAATGTAAATTTCCACACTATGGAAAACAGTATGGATATACCTTAGAAAACTAAATATACAACTACTATATGATCCAGCAATCCCACTCCTGGACATATATCCAGACAAAGCATTCACTGAAAAATATACATGCACTCCTATGTTCACTGCAGCACTATTTACAATAGCCAAGACATGGAAATAAGCTAAAGGTCCAATGACAGATGAATGAATTAAGATGTGGTACATAGGAGTTCCCGTCGTGGCGCAGTGGTTAATGAATCCGACTAGGAACCATGAGGTTGCGGGTTCGGTCCCTGCCCTTGCTCAGTGGGTTAACGATCCAGCGTTGCCGTTAGCTGTGGTGTAGGTTGCAGACGCGGCTCGGATCCCGCGTTGCTGTGGCTCTGGCGTAGGCCGGTGGCTACAGCTCCGATTCGACCCCTAGCCTGGGAACCTCCATGTGCCACAGGAGCGGCCCAAGAAATGACAAAAAAAAAAAAAAAAGATGTGGTACATATACACAATGAAATAATACTCAGCCATAAAAAAGAACAAAATAATCCATTTGCAGCGACATGGATATAGCTAGAGATTCTCCTACTAAGTGAGGTAAGTCAGAAGGAGAAGGACAAATACCATATAATATCATTTATATTTAGAATCTAATACATGGCACAAATGAACCCATCTGAAGAAAAGAAACAAACTCATGGACATGGAGAATAGTCTTATGATTGCCAAGAGGGAGGGGGAGGCATTGGGAGGGACTGGGAGCTTGGGGTTAGTAGAGGGAAATAATTACATTTGGAATAGGTAAGCAATGAGATTCTGCTATATAGCCCAAGGAAAATGTATCTGATCACTTGTGATGGGACATAATGAAGAATAATGTGAAAAAAAGAATACATATATATATATATATATATATATGTATCATATATATGTGTAATTGGGTCACTTTGTGTACAGCAGAAATTGACAGAACTATGTAAATCAACTACAATAAAAAAATTCCAGAAAAAAAATCTGTTACAATCAAGCACTCATGTTTCTATTAATTTATTTATTTGAAACACTTTTGGTATTTTTTATATGCAATATGCTTCTATAACATATTTATTGAGGTTTATGAATGTTAAACTTAGAGAATATTATTTATAGTATTTGCAATAGTTTTCAGTTTTTTTAAATTTTAATGACAGTTATTGTTGACTTCCTAATTTTACAAGCAATATATGTTCACTGCTGTTCACTAGAAATACATAATACCATAAAGTAAAAATAATGAAGAATTGCTCATAATCCTTACCTGCTTGAAAAAATCATCATTGGCATTTTTATTTCAATTGAATTTTTTATACTTACTATATAAATTTTAAGTTTCCATGTTATTAAATGGTCTAATGAATACAAACTATCATTATATAGTTTTAGAAATTGTATTGAAGGTTAAAACTTCATGGTGGACATTTAACTTGATAAAAATTTCTTTCTGTTTTACACATTGTCAAAACAAACTAGTGTTTATCTTCTGTGAATGCACATGTCATTATATTTATAATAAGAATGATTACCATAGCATTTAAGAAGCAGTTTAAATACTTAGGTACATTTTTCTCTTAGGCATATATGCTCATTATGCAGGTTGTTTTATAATAAATAATACTATCATCATGCTTTAGTAATAGCACCTAGTCTATTTTTATATTTTGAGAAATGTTTCACATTTCTTTACTATTAATTCCATATTACCATTAATAGAATTTTAATTAATCAACTGTAACTTCTAAGCAATGTCTATTTGTCATTGACAACATCCTAAAATTTATCACTATGTACTCTATCTTATAATGGCTATATAAATCATGAATGGTGTTGTTTTTTCAATATTCTTAGCAGATCTATTTCAGAAAAACATTTTTAATTTTCAAATTTATAAAGAACTTCTTGATATAAAGAGTCAAATAAAGATCTGTACATATTTAATCCACTCATTCAAAAGTAAATCTCCCCAAAGACACAAAATGATCTCCATCTTCAGCAGCCTCACTAATCCTAGCAAACTTTCAGGCATAATTGCCAAATGTTTTAAAATGTAGAATAAAGTAAAAGTAGTTGATGAAAATTGGCATCTGGTTCTTCAAAATCTGAGAATAGAGATTTTTTTTTTGTCCTTTGTCTTTTGTCTTTTGAGGGCCACACCTGTGGCATATGGAGGTTCCCAGGCTAGGGGTCAAATTGGAGCTATAGCTGTGGGCCTACGCCACAGCCACAGCAACATCAGATCCCAGCAACATCTGAGACCTACACCATAGCTTAGGGCAACACCAGATCCTTAACGCACTGAGCAAGGTCAGGGATTGAACCTGCATTTCTCATGGATACTAGTTTTGTTTGTTAACCACTGAGCTAAGACAGGAACTCCAGATTTTTCTAAATATACATTTTCTATAATACTGAAAAATCTTTCCAAGTGACCTTTTGATTGCAATGATATTCATAAGGAATAAAATCATGAAGGAAACTACAAATGCTCTTGTAGAAATAATATTCAACAGGTAGAGGGGTAGGGGGGCTAGCTGCTATTTTATTATCTACCACTGAACTTCCTATCTAAGGTAACTGTTAGATGAGAAGCAGAAAGAAGAACTAAGAAGTGTCAAATGAAGCACTGACCACTGAACGGGCTTGTTTTTAGCCATCACATCATTTTGAATGTTGTTTAACAAGAAGAGAAGACAAGCCTTTCCAAGGAACATGTAGTTTTGTCTAACAAGTGCTCTAGATTAAAATCAAATCTAAAACTAAAGCATAAATGAAAAATCTCATCTCAGGTTTGTAAATCCTATTTACTCCTACTGCAAAAGACATTCTCTTCATAGCTAACCACAGTGCAAAATGTGTAATAACCACAAAGATAGAGCTTGGTGCCTGTTAATGTGTTCAGTTGTTTTTCCTGAATAAATATATTCAAGAACCTCCAAACGTGACCTTATTTGGAAACAGAATAATTCAGATATAACTAGTTATGATGAAGTCATATTGAGATAGCGTGAGCCTTAATCCAATGTGACTGGTGTCCTTATAAGAGGAAAATGGTATATTAAGACCTAAAAAAACCAAGGAGAATGTTATGTGATGACAGAGGCACAGATTGAAGTGCTGTAGCTGTAAGCCAAGGCTTAACAACTACCACTATAATCTAGGTGGAAAAAAGGAAGCCTCTCTCCTACAGTTTTCAGAGCATAGCATTTTTTGTGTTTCTAACCTTCACAACTGTGAGAAAATAAATTTCTAGGTTTTGCTAACCACCTGGTTTGTAGTATATTGTTTTAACAACACTAGGAAACTAATACAGGACCTATTCATAAAATTTTTGTAAAATGAGGTAAGAATTATTATATAAAAATACAAAGAAATTAGCAATAGCTAATTAACATCAGTTAGACAAATAATAATTATTTTCTCAGATGCACTTAAAAGAGATATTTCCAATAATTGCAATAAATTATAAAACAATAGAAATATAAACATATTTAAAATCAGATAAATCATACTTACTGTCCTGGGGAGAATGAGAAAGGAGAGAAGAAAAAACAAAAAATCAACCATACTTGGTGAAGTCTATTTCTTCTTGAGGAGTTGAATAGAAGTTGCTCATATAAATGAAAAGACAGCAGAAAGAGCTTTCATCTAAAATCGTATACAATATTTCTGGAATGACAAGAAGTCCTTCTGCACTTGTTTATTGCAGAAAACAATACTTATTTTTTTAACCACAGCTGATTAAACTACGAACATTTTGGTAACATCATGGAAAAAGTTAAAAAAAATTTCTTTTTGAAACTCTGGAGAACTTGTTAAAAATGGTATCTTGGAGAAGCAGGAGGTCAGGCTGCACTAAACTGTCATTAAAAAATATCTCTAGAAGCCTAACTGATGCTGAAAAGGAAAATTAAAGGTAGTAGTGTCATCTTACCCTCTTTTCTTTAAAATGAATCTAACACCTAAGAAAAATATTTTTCTCATCATGGTTCTGAATAATATTTACATTTATTCATTTATAAAATCACTATTTTTGTTATTCTCAAAGGTGTTATTTCCCAGACTAATCATCTCAAATGGGTGCAATGACCTGCTAGTCTGAAAATACTTATTAAAATAGCAATTAACTCTGCATAATTTTAGAATATTTAAACTGATAATTAAGGATCTGTTGACTAGCTCTGGAAGTTCAGTGATAGGTCAAGATTACAGTATTTGCTAAGCCTAATCAGGCCATTCTATAATCCATCATATTTATACTTTGGAGGCTATTTACCTTATTCACATGTTGAATTAGACGCTACTAAAGTCATTAGCTCTGTCAGCTAGTTTTTCAACTTGCTAATTGTCTGTAGTATCCTAATTAACATGTCTATAAAAATATGCTGCTCAACTGTTTCTACTTCTTTAACAGAAAGTTTCCCAATTAATAAAATTAAAGTGTTTGTCCCAAAATTGACTATAATAAAGCTATTTATAGATTTGATTTAAAATCTTATTTAGCCTTTTTTGGTAATTCTAATTTATATTCATTTTTTTGTTGTCATCTTTTTCATTTTATGGCCACACCCACAGCATATGGAGGTTCCCAGGCTAGAGGTTGAATCAGAACTGTTGCTTCGGGCCTACACCATAGCCACAACAACGTGGGATCCGAGCCACATCTGAGACCTACACTGCGGCTCACAGCAATGCCGGATCATTAACCCACTAAGCGAGGCCAGGGATTGAACCCGCAACATCATAGATACCAGTCGGGTTGGTTAACCACTGAGCCACGTTGGTTAACCATTGGTTAACAATGAGTCTTTCTTTTCATTGTTTCTGTATTTCCTTATTTTTATTTTCAAAAGAAGATTATATTGTCCATTAATTAATTTGTTTTTAATTTACTATTTCATAACTGTTTTTTGTACATCTCCAATACTCCAGTGTTGTTTTAAGAACAGAGAATCAGAAATAAACACCACATGATTTCTTCTCTCAAAGAGCTCAGAATCAGCTAAGTGCTTAAAGGTAAACATAAGTTGTTTTATGATTTTAAAAGAGTATTAACTAACTGCCTATGATTAAAGAAGTTTGCCTGAAAGAGGTAATTTTTTATTTGATGATTTAGAATTCATTAGAAATAGAGCAAACTACAGAGTTTTGGGATCATTTTATGTAGTTTGATATTGCTGGGTATGGGATACAAGCAATATTTTGGAAGTTGACAGCAAAAGACCCACAGGGCATTAAAGGCCATTTTGGAGGTTATAGGCAGCTATCCAAGAACATTCATTAATTAAGTTCTGTTTACGCACAAGTTAGCAATGTAACTCTGGTCAGTCAGCATAACTGAAGAAGGTAAAACTAGAATGGTAAAAATAATTAGGGGGCCATATTGTAGTTGCCGGTCCAAAATCAGCATGTTGGAAACAGAATAAAAAGTAGGTAATTAATGTAATAAAATTTTAGTGAGGAACTGGAGGAGTTGGCAAGGACAACACTCAGACCAAATAGTGTAAGTGTAGAAATCATAAGTAATACATAGATTTGGGGATGAACACATAACCAATAATAAAAGTAATAACACCAGTACTGCTAATGACATTAGTTAACAGTAATTTCTGACTATATGCTAGACAATGTAATAACCATTGTATAATATTTTAAAAACATTTTATTAAATTCATTAAATACACACCCATCAAATTCACCAAATGCATTCTGTACAAACTTTAAACTTATGTTCATTTAGTAACTGTCTTGCAATAAAGAACTAATTAATCCTGGAGTTCCCGTCGTGGCGCAGTGGTTAACAAATCCGACTAGGAACCATGAGGTTGCAGGTTCGGTCCCTGCCCTTGCTCAGTGGGTTAACGATCCAGCGTTGCGGTGAGCTGTGGGGTAGGTTGCAGACGCGGCTCGGATCCCGCGTTGCTGTGGCTCTGGCGTAGGCCGGTGGCTACAGCTCCGATTCGACCCCTAGCCTGGGAACCTCCATGTGCCTCGGGAGCAGCCAAGAAATAGCAACAACAACAACAATAACAACAACAAAAGACAAAAAAAAAAAGAACTAATTAATCCTAAAAGAATAATAATTTGTTCTGTTGCTCTTCTAGTTGGGCATATGAGGGCATTTTTCAGGTGGGCGTTATCTTTCTTTAAATATGGTGGGTCAAATTACTGTCACTCACTAAGAAAGATATGATACAGCAGTGTTTTTTCAGTAAGCGATTGATAGGGTGAAGAACATATTTGAGGGTTAAGAAAAAAATGTTGTTGAAATATTAAATATATATTGTATAAGATAAGAGAAAGCACAGGTGCAGTAAAGAAAGTATAAATTTTTCCTGGTTATTGGAGAAAGAAAAAAACATACAATCCCAAACTATCAGAGCTTCATTCAGAATGGTGAAAGTGGCTGAGGAAAGCACATCTTAAAATTAAGGGCCAGTGACTCTAAGTAGCTCCCAGGAGTCATTCTCTATGTTTCTCTCTTAATTACCCTCCCACTCTCACAGATAACATATACCTCTACTCCTCTTGCGATTCTCTTCCCCATCCTCACTTTCATGTAACTGGTCTTGCATCATATTTAACTAAGAGAGAGAGAAAAAAATACATTCAATTAATTGAAAGAGAATTTCCACAACCACCCACGACCCCAGCTCCTCCACCTTCCTGGATCTGGGTTCTCTCCTGTTACCGTGGAATAATTTCCTGTGCTCCTCTATATAGCAGCTTTCACATTCACTTACCAGCCCATGGACATTATTTCAGCTTTTTCGCTGTTTTGTTACTCCTTTCTCTATGGTTATTTCCCAGGTTGCTCCCATGATCACAAAAATATTTCTATTTTCCACTAAAAACTAAAATCAAGAAGACTATCCGTCAAGCTCCATTTATTTTTCACAGAGTCATTTCCTTCCTTTTAGAGCAGAATACCTCAGAAGAGATGTCTATTATCAGTGTCTCTGATGGTTCTCTTCTGATTTGCTGTTGAATCATTTCCAAGCATTCTTTTAATTCTAATATCCCTTAGCATGTCCTCTTCTATGTCACAATCATGGTCTCAAATATTATTCTAAATCAGTCTTGACTTAGTATAGCAAATAACAGTGAGTTATGTCCTCCTGGCTTTTGTTGTAAAATACAACATTCTTATTATTTTTTTTGGCTCAATTTCATTTTCTGTCTCCTTTGCAAAACTTAACTGCTTATTGCCAGACCTTGAAATGTTAGAATGTCTCAAGGCTGTATTTCTGAATCATTTTCACTCTACATTTACTTTGTTATTGACCTCAACCTCTATCATGACCCCAAATACCACTGACATAAGGATTTCTCTTTTGGCCGTTCATCTAACTGCCTAAATCTGATCTCCACTTGGATATCTAATAGACATTCCAGACAACATGTTCAAAACTGAAGTCTTAGTCTACCTCTACCTCTTACTTTGAATAAAGAAAACTCTGCCACTCTCACATTCCTTCTCTTCAACACTTTCCTTCTACTGCTTAGGCCCACGACTGGAATTGTCATTATTTTCTTTTTTTCACACCCAACATCCAATTCCCATACAAATTCTATCAGAACTTCCTCTAAAATATATCTAGAATCTGCTACATCTTTCTTCTAAGTTACTACTTTTTTCAAGAAACCTTTATCTCTTGCTTTTACTATTTAATCTCTCTTAACTCATCTCTTTAATGTTGCTTTTGCCCTTCTTTTTTTAATTACTCAATGAATTTTATTACATTTATAGTTGTACAATGATGGTCAACACCCAATTTTATAGCATTTCCATCCCAAATCTCCAGCTCTTCCCCCCCACCCCTCAACCTGTCTCATTTGGAAACTATATGTTTTTCAAAGTCTGTGAGTCAGTATCTATTCTGCAGAGAAGTTCAGTGTGTCTTTTTTTAGATTTATTTTCACAAAGCAGCCAGGGTGATCTTGTTATAATCAAGACAGATCCTATCATTATTCTGATCACAATGTCCTAACAATTTCCCACTTTCTCAACATAAAAGCAAAATCCTCGCAAGGCTCTGTGGGATCTGCATCTTGTATGTATGGTGCCTTCTTGCTCTTCTTAAACATGGCAGTCAGGATTCTAGTGCAGGCCATGTATACTTTTGTCTGCTTGAACATCTCTTGTCCCAAGTTTATACAAGGTACACTTCCTCCTCCTTCTGTCCTTACTTCAACATCACCTTCTCAGTAGGGCCTTCTTGACAATCCTGAAGAAACTGACCCAAAGAAAATCATGGACTTGGAGAATAGACTTGTGGTTGCAAGGGGGGAGGAGGAGGGAGTGGGATGGATTGGGAGCTTGGGGTTAATGAATGCAAACTATTGCCTTTGGAATGGATTAGCAATGAGATCCTGCTGTGTAACACTGAGAACTATGTCTAGTCACTTATGATGGAGCATGATAATGTGAGAAAATAGAATGTATACATGTATGTATAACTGGGTCATCATGCTGTACAGTAGAAAAAAAATTGTATTGGGGAAATAACAATTAAAAAATTAAAAATAAATCAACTGAACATAAAAATAAAAGAAATTGACACCTTCCGTCCCTTAATACTCCACATCTATCTTCTCTGCTTTATCTTTCTTCCTCACCTCACTGCTATTTTATTCGTTACCTATTTTTTGTTACTTTTTTCTCTATTTATTTTCTATTTTCTTTTGAGGGCTTGCTCTATAGCTGGTATCAAAGTTAGTCTTCACATAAAGAACACACTCAAAATGTGTTTGTTAAATAAATGAATGGTTACATGCATTAGGGAACATTTTAAGTTTGAGAAATGCAATTATACAGCTTGTTCATAAGTTACACTATCAAATTAACTCTAAAATCTGCCTTTTTAGAAATATAAAAAAAGAGAAACATAGGGATGAATGAAGGAAAAAAACAGAGAAAATACAAAGAAAAAAACCAAAAAACAGAAAAGAGAATAGGCCTTCATCACTGAGCTAACTTCAGTGTGATCTTTTCAAATGTAAATATACCATTACTTACTTTAAAACCTTCACTTGCTTCCTTGGGCACTTGGGATAAAATGCAAACCCCGTATCTTGACTTGCAAATTTACACAGAATGTGCTTCTTCCTGATATCATACCACATCTCCACCTGTCACTAGGTTTAAGCCACCAGCCTTTAAATCGTACAGATACACTTAATTCCTCTCTACTTAAGTCTGTCCTCCTGGCTCAAGATTAAATGTCATCCCCTGAGAAAGGTCTTTCCTCACCACACAATTCAAAGAACTCACCTACTAAGCACTAGCTCTGTGCCCTATCACTCTGATATATTTCTATTATGATCTGCTAATGTATCATATTTTTATTTATTGTCTATCTCTATTAAGTAGAATTTGATCTCTTTGAGAATTCACTGTACCTATTAATGGCTGGACTCACGGTCCGACTCAGCAGTATCAGTGAGAGCATCTATGTCTGAATCTACTTGAAGGAGACAGCCTGCCAAATGGCTTACCTCCCAACTGTGTTCAACCACCTTGATGATTGGAAGAAACAGAAATACACTGCTGAGGAGTAGAAATAAAGGTGGAGGGGGAGGTGCAGACAGAAAGAAGCTTGTTTTACTGAGAGAGTATACATTTCTGGTCATAAAATCCTGGTGTGCTAGAAATTTCACTTTATTCTCCTCAAATCAGCTGTGATGCCATCTTTGTAAGAAAATGCATTCTTATTTCCTCCCACTCAAATTTAAAATGACTGTTTGGAACATGAGCTGTTTTGTAAGTTAGAGGATTCCAATATTTAGTGTTGTACTTACCCTAGAAGAAAACCTCAGAAAGAGTTTTGCATTATTGCACCTTTAATTTTGATATAAAGCATGTAAATCTTTTTGGCCTAGGAAAATCTAGACATAGAGAATGAAGAGCATGAAAGTGTGTTGATTAAGTTGTTATATTGCAGTTCTAGTATCGACTATTTGCAGCATAAATGGAAAAAGAACACAATTCATATGTATTCATGATAATTGCCCCAAAGAAACTGGCTCTGAGTTTATAAAGCTGTTTCTGCTCACAGCAAAAATAATGATGAAGCATTTTAGATATTCTATTTGTGCCTATTCCTTGTAATACCAGTTATTTTAAGACTCAAGTATTTCAGTATAGTTGGTATCTGCCTAAAAGCATAAGGGAAATTTCAGAAATATCAAATAATACCATACTTTCTGAATAAAAGAATTCTCTCATACAAAGAATTCACCATTCAATACAGGAATACAAAAGAATTTTGAAATTTCAAATGGAAATCTATTTGAACTGGAAGAAAAATCATACAAGTATATTTTTTCCTCAACAGTAGGTATACAGTATAAATACTTTGCTATATTCTTGGATTCATTTAAATTATAATTTATGATTTTTCCTTTTAAATTCAGTGCTTTTTCTTTCATAACTATTGCTGGTTTTCTATGTTTAATTATTTATTATGAACTGTTTTAAATACAATAACAGAACAGGGAATCATTTAAGAGAGAGAATAATCAATCACATTATGAAAAAATAAGAGTGCTTGTGAACTTGAGTTAGGGAATTGGTTGATGTATGCTGTATCTTATCTTCCAGATCACATATAGAAGTATCCAGTTATAGACTAAAACACGATTATACACAGAAGTCTCCTCAGATTTTCTACCCATTGCAGTTTGTGGGTAAGTCTGTCAGAAGTCACTGGTTCAGACCTTCTTGCTGGGTTTATTGATTGCTTGTGGTCACTTCCACCTATAATAAAAACTTCCAAGAATGGGTCTGAATACTAGTATAACCCATTAGTCATAAAATTATATGCTATCTTTCTCATCTGCTCCAATATGGTGCAAAACAGAAAACTTGATCTGATCCTAAATTTTTCTTTCGCTCTGACTGATTAGTCCATCCCCAACAAAGAGTATATTTGAATTTGCCCCCCAAATTCCAGCATTCTGTTTGGTGCTATCTACTTCCCTAGCTTATAGTGGTGTTTTTGCTACAAAGAAATGAATGCCCTAAATTTTCTACAGACTTATTAATCCTTTAATACTGCTTTATTTTTTTAATTTTTACTTTTTTTTCTTTTTTTTGGCTTTTTAGGGCTGCGCCCATGGCATATGGAAGTTCCCAGGCTAGGGGTAGAATTGGAGCTGTTGCTGCTGGCCTACACCACAGCCACAGGAATGCCAGATCTGAGCTGCATCTGCGACCTACACCACAGCTCATGGCAACAGTGGATCCTTAACCCACTGAGCAAGGCCAGGGATTGAACCTGCATTTTCATGAATGCTAGTCAGATTCATTTCTGCTGAGTCACAATGGGAACTCCAAATACTGCTTTCTGAGTAGCAACTGAGACCAATGCAACCTCAAACTCCTGACCTCACACACAAACCACAATAAATAGCTCTTTCCAGGCATATCGGCAGTTGAATGATCAGTTATTTTCCAAACACTGCATTTACCCAAAGGGAACCATTACTTACTTCCAGGGTCTTCTCCCCACTCTTATTACCCATTCTGTCAAGGACTGAGAATTACTGAAACCTGCTTTTCCTTGCATTACAACATAATTCCAAATCCCCATGCAAAAACTGAAAGATCAGACTAGAAATAGATATTTTTCAATATTCTTTATCATCCAGAGACTAAAGTCACAATTATTAGCAAAAATGACAAGAAAATCTCAGCTAGGGATTTTTTTCTGAGTGGCATCAAAAGGTGTCATATGCAATCTACAGTCTATCTTGTAAGGCAGATAAAAGAGACATTTAGGATATAATTCAGTTAGTTTCCACTGCAACTAAAAAGAACTTTTAATGATTACATAATAGAAGCCTAGAGTTAGTGGCCTTAGGGTTGGTTCAGTGGCTTAGTGACATAATCAAAGATTTAGATATTTTTATTCAAATTCTCTGTTTCTCAGTATATTGACTTTGAATCCATGACATATATAGAAGAAAAGAAGCTGCTGTGAAACAGAAATGATTAGCATTTTTAGAAAGAAAACACTCCAAAAAATTTAATTAGATAAGACTTGAACTGGAGGAAGGAGGAGAAGTAGAGGATAAAAAGGAGGAAAGGCCGGGGAGTAGGGGCTTGAATGGAGAAGGACACAGATGGACTCCTTAGTGTGATAAAAGCCAGGTAGCAGAATGGAAGAGCTTCAGAGGACAAACTGTCTTTGAATGTGTGAACACCCTCATCTCTTAAATTATTGTCTGTGGAATGCTGCCATTCAACAGCTCTCTTGACACATGTTAGCACCTCTCCTGTCAGGAGGGAGTTTAGATGAGTTTGGGCTTTAAGGAGAGGAGAAACACCCACTCCTAACTGAAGTGGGACTGAACACAGCTAGATAGGACTTCTTCTAAGAACTCATGGTGAACTCAGTGTTATATTTTGGACATCATATGGGTTATTATATTTTGGACATCATATGGGTTATTCGTTTAGTAAATCTAGGTGAAATGTTGATGCTGCCATTGTCATAGGCATAAAAATATCTTTATACCCCTGAGAATTATTTAAGGTGGATATCAGATTGCCAGGTATATTGATAGTAGAGATACTTAACTATTATGATTAGTAAGGAGTACATGGGAGACATACTTAAAATTAGTGAATTAGAATCCTTAAAGGCATATACAAGGTGAAATTAGGTGTAAAAGTGAGATAGTTGCTCTTCTAGGATGTTTAATAATGTTCTCAGGAGATTGATTATAGAGAATCCCCAAAGATTTTGATGACAAAGGTGATAATTAGAAAGTAACTTCCCTGAAGGTGTCAATCTTATAAGGTAGTTTTACTTATTGGGTAAAATGGCCTGAACCTGGTTGATCTGCCCATTTTTATGAAAGAATCGTTCTCAGAATAGAACTGAAAAATGGATCCAATCTCAGATCACACACAGAGGAATGATTTTCTCTATTACTTAGGAAGCTTTTACCTCAGACTATAGTCTAGAAATGCTACCCATTACTTGGTAATCATGGTAGGTACCAATTATCATTAAATCAAGGAACCTAAAAATATTACAGAATCCAAGAACTATTTTGTGTTGGTAGATTCTCAGGGATGCTCACTGTGGTAACTAATATCTATTCAAACCCAATTTTCCACCTAAGTTGTTGACTGTCAGGGTAAAAAATAATCACCACATATTTATGCCTCAATTTTTTTTTTCATTTAACAAATATTCACTGGGCGTCTGAGTTAGTGTACTACTGTGCACTGGGGATGCAGCTGTAAACAAAAGAGCAAATAGTATCTTTCCTCATGGAGCTTATATTCTAGTAGTGGAGACAGAGAAATAAATTCTTAAAAAAATGCTTAGTATATCCAGAAAGGAAAAGTGATTTAGAGATAAATAAATGAGGAAAAAGTGAAAGGGGATATGTGTGTGTGTGTGTGTGTGTGTGTGTGTGTGTGTGTGTGTGGAGAGGGGCTGTTCTTTTACATAATGTCTTCAGAGTAGGCATCCCTAAAAGGTCATATTTGAGCTAGTAAATGAAAGAAGACACATAATGAGGCAAATGAGTCTTTGTTGAGATTGTGCTCCAGGCAAAGAAAGGTGAGAATGCAAAGACCTTATGATGGGAGCATGCTTGATATGTTAGCATACAGAGAGGAGGTCACTGGAGTAGGTGATATCTGGGTAAGAGAAAGAATAACCTGAGAAGGAAGAGAGGGCAGATATTAAAATTTGAGGCAAGTCCTTGTAGCCATCGGGGGAGGTCTGGGTGGGATTTGAAACCATGACAGGGTTTGCAGAAAAACGGTGACATGTTCTGATTGATCATTTTAAACAAGCATTTCAATTACTCAAATAAGAATAGAGAATCTGGCTCCAGGGGCAAAAGCATGAAGGCAATTTTTAAATCTTTCCTAATCACCTAGCTGAGAACTTAGATTGGTTTGGATGTTGTTTGTCATGAAAATGGTGAAGAGTGGCAAGATTCTAGGTATTTTTTGAAAGTAGAATGTACAGAGTATGTGCAGAAATTCCAGGCTGTGAACATGTGGAGACTGGGGAAAGTGGGTGCTCAGAAAGGGCATGGAAGCTCTTTCCCCTTTCCACATGCCTTGCCCTGTATATCTCATCCATCTGGCTGTTCCTGAGTTATATCATTTTAATAGTAAACCAGTAATTGAGTAAGTAAAATCTATCTCTGAGTTCTGTGAGCCGGCCCAGCAAATTAACAGAAGCCATAGAGGGGGCGTCACTGGGATCTCTGATCTATCACTAGTAGGTCAGAAGCATAGGTGACAACTGGGTTTGAGACTGGCATCTGAAGTGTGTGCGGGCTAATTTTTCTGGACTGAGCCCTTAACTTGTAGAATCTGACACTATTTCTGGGTAGATAGTGTCAGAAGCGAATTGAATTGTAGGACACCCAGCAGGAGTTTTGGAGATTTGCATCATCTGGAGAAAACCCCCCACACATTCAGTGATAAGAAGTGTCAGAGGTAAAGTGTTTTACATAAAAGTAAAGGAGAAACATATGGGAAAAAGAGAACTCTAAGTTTTTCTGATTTAGAGAAAATTTTTTAAAATGTGGAGTAAGTAAATTCAGAACATTTCAAGGAAATATGCACTACTCTTTCTAAACCATTGTCCTATAAGAAATCAAAAGGTGATCTGAGAAAAGGAGATTCTATAAATAAATAAGTCTGAGATTGCTGGATGAGGACATATTGGATAAAAATATATTTGTAAATTCCAGTCATGGCTCAGCGGAAATTAATCTGACTAGCATCCATGAGAACGCAGGTTTGATCCCTGGTCTTACTCAGTGGGTTAAGGATCCTGCGTTGCCGTGAGCTGTGGTGTAGACTGCAGATTTGGCTCAGATCCTGCATTGCTGTGGCTATGGTGTAGGCTGGCAGCTACAGCTCCAATTTGATCCCTAGCCTGGAAACTTCCATATGCCATGGGTGCAGCCCTAAAAAGACGAGATAGATAAAGATGGATAGATAGATAGATAGTGAGGACATAAAGTTTCTAATTCTCACTTGTCTTAGATTCTGTTTCTCCTAGAATGCAGGGCTCAAAGTAGATAAGAATGGGGAGTAAAAGTCTGCAATATTTGAAATGGCCTTGACCACCTAGAAAAGGAAGTATGAAATCCACCTTTGCATTGGGTAGATATTTATTCACATTTTTCCTCCTAGATTCTCTGTCTCAAGGGTTCTTTTGCAAAAGCATCAGTGAAGATTCTCTCTATATTTTGGGACCTGACCTTAGTTATTGTTGCAAGTTTTCTCTATTTACATAGAAGAAAAAAGTTGTAAATTTTTATCTGCTAGCTAGTTACCATCAGAAATCAGAAGAGAGATTTTTGAAGAATTTTCCCTTTTCTAGATTTTCAGTCTCAACTATTACTTCTTTGAGAAAAAAACACTTTTATTAAATAACTATACAAACAATCTATTTTATCTTAAATAATGCAAGAATGGTATGGTCATTAACTAAAGTGCTTTGCTAATACTGAGTTTTATATATTGGCTAATGCTGCCAGATAAATGATCTATGAAAAAGTAAATTGTTATCATATCAGATTTTTTAAAAAATTTTCAACTAATTTGAAATTTCAGATAATTTAGGCAGAGTATAGGACTTTTTCCCTCTGTAGTACTATTAAAGTTATCTAAGTAAATATATAATTTTATTAAAATGATAGAAATGTTTTCTTAATTTCATTTTTTTTTTGTCTTTTTGCCATTTCTTGGGCCACTCCCGCGGCACATGGAGGTTCCCAGGCTAGGGGTTGAATCGGAGCTGTAGCTGGCAGCCTAGCCAGAGCCACAGCAACGCGGGATCCGAGCCACATCTGCAACCCGCACCACAGCTCACGGCAACGCTGGATCCTTAACCTACTGAGCAAGGCCAGGGATCAAACCCTCAACCTCATGGTTCCTAGTCGGATTCGTTAACCACTGCACCATGACGGGAACTCCTCTTAATTTCATTATTAATAAGAATAGATTTTCAGAATTTAGGATGTACTTAGCTATCTATAATTTATATGCTAATTATTTGCAATGCCTGTATATGTGCGCACACACACACAAAACACATAGGTATGCATCAAGTAAAATCTGTACATTTCTTCCTGGTAACATTGTCATAAATTATAATTATTTCTTTTTCATGTAAAAACCTGGGTTTTATTTCTCTTTCTTGGATAAAATAAATAGCTGGATTTCCTTGATATTTAAGAATATTCATTTTCCCTCAAGTTGACCTCTGAATACTGTCTTAGGAAATGATGAAAACAATGAAACCTGGACATAATTTAAAAATACTTATTAAACATATTAAATATATACCTCTCTATGTTATACCTTTAAAATCTCTGTGAAAGAACTAGTTGACATATGATTATTTAGGATTTAAATTGCTTTATATGCTTACTTTTTAGAGCCTGCAAATAAAATGTTAAAGGCTGATTTTTGTGTGCATGTGTATATAAACATATATTTTAATAACATGAAAACAATAGTATGCTACAGAGGAAACACTTGTCACTAGTAAATAATGGAAAGCTATTCTCGAGATATTATAAAAGTGAATGGAAGAAATCAATGAATTGTTTAGACAAAGAATAAAGCAAATCTCCTGAACTAAGATAATCAATCACCAAAGAGTCTTGATGAAACGATTTCATTACTTGCAAAACACAGACGTTTTCTTCGTATAAAAAATCCTTTGGGAAGATTCTAATGATTAATTATACAAATAACTTTTCTCTTTTATAAAAGGAGTTCCAAATAACATTTCAAATACCAAATAAAGTTAATTTTATCAGATCTGTATGCAGTTTTTTGCATTCAAATGTCATTAGGAGGTCTTGAAATAAATTTAACAGGAATATTTTTAAGAATATTCTTTTGTGTGATGGTGTTTCTATACTAATAGAACTTCTTTATGGTATCAATAAATAGGAAATATCTAAAAAGAAAGACAAACATAAAAGGAGCACTAAATCAAAAATTGTCTATTGTGGAATTAATTAGGAAATAAGATAATTTATACATTTAATAGCAAAAAAATGGTGCTTTATAAGAGCTTGATTAGAGTACATAGATAATGAACCTACGATGATAATTTTTCTCTATACTCTAACTGCAGAGATCAATTACAATCCAGCATTTAACAAATGTTTACTCTTTAATCCAGTGAAAGATACATCATTCATTCAGCATTCAATCATTTATCCATCCAAACTGACTATAAGTTGGCTATTTATAAACTGACTATTTATAAGTTGTAAGGCACTCGGGCTGCATTGGCAAGCCCAAACAGATACTGACTGACATTATGGAATTTATAATGTAGTGAGAAAAACCTTCAAAGAATTACATTATAAATGTAAAATTACAACTCTAGAGTAACTAGTAAATATCTGCTATAGAAAAAGTTTTATGATGAAGAAGCTGGTAATATTTGATCTAGAAAGAAGAGTTACTTGAAATTACTGATTGAATACCAGATACATATATGTATGTGTGTGTACACACATTCTATAATGAAAATAATTTAAACTTCTACTTTTAATTCAATTTGTAATTAAATTTAAATTCCATACTTTTATATGTCTGATGAAAATCATTTTTGCACATGTCTTAGATCAGGCTACTACAACAAATTACCATAGGCTAGGTGACTTAAACAGCAAACATTAGTTTCTCACGGTTTGGAGTCTGGAAGTCCAAGATGGGTTAACTATATGGTCGGGTCCTTGGTGAGGGCTCTTTTACTGGTTTATAGATGGCCATCTTCTCCCTTGTGGAGGAAAAAGAACTAGCTAAGTCTCTGAATTTTTATAAGTTCACAGGTCCAATTTTTTGTTTGTTTTTTAATACAGGAAGATGCAAGAATCTGAGGGTAGTGAAATTTTTTCTTAGGTATGCATCTTCTTTAGGGGTAGCAGCGCTACTTCTATGGGTAAGTTGTGCTGTAAAATAATGACTATACTGCAAATCAACTTTTAAAAAGAAATTTAAAACACATTATTATACCTTAAATTTATGAAGAAACCACCACCAAAAGGATTCATGCAAAAGAGGCTTCTGAGATAAAATGATTCCTCCAGATTTTAAAAACTTTTCCATCAAAGTTATGGGCTTTTAAAATAAAAGGATAAATCTGTTCAGCATTCAAATGTCTAGGTAGTTTAGTAAGCTAATTTGTTCTGAATCCTCAGAGGCTGCAACCCTCTATATCCTTCTTTGCCTCTATTTTATCTGAAAGCATTATCCTATTTTTCTTATGGCACTTTTTTTAGAAATATCTTGCATCAATTTTCCTTGAGAACTTGTCCTGGAAATCATGCCCTTCCACTCAAATAGGGGTGTTTCTTTCAGGAATGACTGAAATTCATCCTTGAAAGAAACGGCATGTGAGTAATGCTAGTGGAATTTCTCCAGCTTAATTAAATTCATCAAGCATGAAAAAAATAGGAAGAAAAAGTTGGAGAAGGAAAGGGGATAGATTATTTGTGTGAAGCTTGTGGAAGGTGTAAAAGGAATGGTTTCTTCTGTTTAGCTTTTGCTATTCTGGTTCTACGTTGGTGAGCCTGAGACCCTTGGTGCTTGCTGCATTTTCAGTTACTTGAAGATCTGGACATTGACAGGAGAAGAGAGTAAGCCTGAAATAACTAGCACCATTGTTTTTGCCTGTCACATTTTAATTTTTTATTTTATTTTTTGTTCACACCTGCGGCATGTGGAAGTTCCTAGGCCAGGGATAGAACCTGTTCCATAGAGCAGTAACCAGAACCGCAGCAGTGATGACTGGATCCTTAACCCATTGAGCCACCAGGGAACTCCCTCTGCCACCTTAGTTATCTGATTAATGACCTCCAAATCTTGCATACATTTCTCTTCCACTGTTTAGGAAGAGGCAGGACAGAATGTATTTTGCAGTTCCCATTTTAACCAAAGGTGCATAGCACACAGTCTATTTCTTGTCAACTTGGCATTTATATACTTCCTTTGAAACCACACTTCTCATTCACAATACTTTAATGCATTTGTAATTCTCTGACACCTCTTTTAACTATATTTAACTCTGAAATAAGAAATTAGCAACATAAGCTTTTCTCTTACATGCCGTAACTGTTCCTCATACATCCAAACACGTATTAACACATACTAACCTTCCTTCCAAAAAGGACATATCACTTTATCCATCGTTGGGTCTTGTTCATGTTTTCTCCAGCCAAGTAACACTTCCCTGTGATGCCTTCTAACTGAAATACTGAGAGACAAGTTTAGGCACTAATAACACTCTGTGTTTGTGGAAGACAATTCAGTGTCTACTAGGAACCTAGAGCAATCCATAAGCTTGTACTGAAAAGGATAATACTTGTAGAAGGCAGAGTTTTGCTCCAAATTACAAAGAAAAGCACTGCCATTCACCTAAAGGTGATTATAAGAACTTCTCTTGAAACTGCTGTTTTTTCTGTTGTGTGTCTTTACACAGTTCAAAAATCCAGGTTAGTTTTTTTTTTTTTTTTTTTGATTGAAAACCCAGATTCAACCAATACTTATTCAATCAAGGGCCTCATGGCACGATAATTATGCCTTGAATCTCATGCATTGAAAAATGTAAGTACGCTGTTCAAATTCTTTACATTTAAAATTAAATGATAATAGATTTCATTTTTACTTTGAAATGTTTTATTTTTCAGTATTTTTATTATTAGTGGTAGGTTAAAGTAATAATGGTGATAATGTATTTAATACTTACTAAGGAGGTATAAAGACTAATTTTTTTCATTTTATACACAATATATTTTTTTTTCAAATTTGAATAAGTTTTCCAGGCAACTCACAGCTGATGGAATGTTCCAGAACAATATTTTCAATGTCTGCATGAAGAAGAGCATGTGTCAGGCCCCGACAGCTACATCACCTCCTACGACCAACTTAACTTTCACTGCATTTACAATGTCAAGGTGCCATCCATCTGTCACTGAGTGAGGTTACAAAAGCCCTCTCCAGAGGCCTTCTCCTGACTCCAGCAGGGCAGAGCTGGAGAACTGTCATTCCTAATCCCTCATAATTTGCCCAATTGTAGTGGTACAGCCTCCATTGCTTTTCTTGAAAGTATTTTTCTCTCTGGATTAGAGAAATATGCAAACAGGGCTGTACTTTTTTACTTTCTCTATTTTAATCTAAGCTGTAAAAGATGCTAATAGGTTCGTTTTCCATTAAAAACACTGCCATGCCCTGAAAAAATAAAAAAGGTGGTGAGCATAATTTGTTTAAGACAGGTTGTAAATGAAGATGACATTATACATTAGAATTTGGCATGTGAAACATTCAGAAAAAAGTTACAGTTTTTCTATTTGTTACATTTCACTTGAGTTGGTGGTATACACATGGACATGGTAGAAAAAGGGGGCATTTACATTTGATTTAAAGTTACAGAAATGCGAGTAAAATTAGGCAGGACAATTACTAAGCCGCTGAACTTAATAGTTCTGTTTCTGCCAAGCCGTAATTTCCTGAGATGCTATTTACTTTATTGTCAACAACTGTGTGTAAGGCCTTTACTGAAGTTCCCTTCTGTGAGGACCTTCAGAATGTGTCATGCGGTTGCCCAACTCACCACGCTTCACTTTTTACTTTGTTTTTCCACTTCCCATAATCAGTCTGCATATGCTGAGTTAAAGTTTACTGCCAGAAAAATAAATATGATTAAAAAACCCCAATTACGGGCAATTTGTTTTTCTATTTGATAGAAACTGAGCTTGCCTTATCATTTTCTCATTTAGTACAGCAAAATTTATTTAAATACCTCAGAAAGATTATGTAAACACCTTCTCTTTTGGTAAATTGTATCCTGTGATCTGAATGATTCCACATTAAATGAACTGAAACCAGTTAATCATTTACCCTATTCCACATGATTTACAGTGATGTCTCTGTGTGTAACTATAGGCAAACAAATGAAGTTAACTTGGATTGATATAACGGTGAACCAGAAGCTGAGTTGAATTCTTGTTTCTAGTTATAAATCTTTAGGAACAACGTATCTGGATGAAAATGACAGAACCACCATGTGTGCCCTTTGAATTTCTACACTATCTAATTTTCTTTGACAAAATCTTTATGTAATACAGGAATCTCATGTATCAGTGCTGATACAAAGCATCAAATGATTGTTGCTATTCCTTTAAGTCATCTAAAGTAGCAAGAACACTTTGTTAATGGTCTATAAAATGTAATAATGTATAGGCACCTTTGAAAAATACTTTTACTTTACTACTTGGTTTTTATTTTGCATTACTTATCTGTTAAGGAAAATACACAAAAGAAAAAAAATAATCTTTTGTACTGTTTTTGAATTATAATATTTTGTGGTCCTGAACTAAGAAAGGTAGAGAAATTACTTTTCAGAGAAGACCAAAAATGACTAAACTTTCCATTGCTTAACTATTGATATTTCCACTCCAAAGCTATCCCATCAAGGTTCCCACAATTACAGATGAGGCTTTTCTTTGATAGTGATTCAGGGACAACTTACAGATAATAACTGGCATCTTCCCCTGTATATATTAATCCTATTTGCATTGGGGAGTTTGTGGACTTGTGTCTAACCAAATCTCCAAATCAGGAGGGCAAGAGAGGTAGGTTTGTTATTCGCTTTGATTAGTAATTAAAATTAGACTTTATTTCCCTTTCCCTTTTTTCAACCCCCTATACTATAACATAGGTTGTTTAAAAGGTGTATTTGCCAAATATTAAAAGTGAGTGAGAAAGACCATGAAACGTCCTCCCAGTAAAACCAGTCAGGCCACTAAGTCTATGTTTGGGACTTGAAGAAGTAACTATGGCACTGCTTATCACTAAATGTAATTAGAAAAGTCATATACTTGCCCCATCTTTCACTTTGGGTAGAGGGAAAGCATTCCACTGATTAAATATACAGGGAAGAAGAGAGAGACATTTAAGCTGTACTTTGATTAGGTCCTCTGGATAGTGCTTTCTCAGTATCAATTAAACCTCAAAGAGGGATCAAGTCCAGATCTATTACACCCACTTAGCTTGGCTTCCTCAATTGTTTGTCAATTCTATGGCTTTGTCAGCTCCTTCCTCTACCTTTAAGTGAACTAACATTTGTCCTGTCATCTTGATTAAAGTCTGTGGCTGAGTAGATACCACTATTCCTTGTGAAAGCAGTATAAATGCCCATAATCAAAATGAATCTAATATGACAATCAATTCAGAAACTAATTTATATCATATAAAGTGATATTATTCATAGTATAACCACTTTTTCATGAGATAATCTGAAGTTATTGGGACAATAACAAAGAAAAAATATATTTGAGTGGCTTTAAGTCTCCATTAATGGAATTAAGAATCATAAGGAGACATGACATAAAATGCTTTGTATTAAAGTTATTTGCTAGTGAGAATTAAAAAAAAGACATTGCTTAAGAGTACGTGTTAGATGGACTCAAGTCTTTTATGTTGAGGTTTAATTTGAATAACATATATGTTTACACCAAACAAAATCTTCTTAGCAACAATAATACTCTTGTTATTGCAATTTAGGGAAAGACGATTTTCTTTTGAGGGGTATAAACCTTTTTTAGCTAATTGCCTGAATTTCTTATTGAGATGCCTGTTTTTATAATATGGCTTTGAAAATTTAAAGAAATAGAAGAGACAGTTGAAAAATAACAGGCTAAACCCTTTCAATGGCAATAGTGCAATGGAAATACAATTTTGTACTTTCATTAAAATCAAATTCCTTTCTAATGAGAAGATGAGGTGTATAATATAAAGGAAAGACATTGGCTTTAGACAGAGTTCTTCACATCTCTTACTCAAAATGGCTACAAAAATGTTTGAAGAGTTAATTTAAAAACTCAATGTAATTCTGTGGTCAAAAGACATTCTTTCTATAGATCTTCAGTATTGTGATAAAATGTATGTGTAACTGGGTCACCATGCTGTACAGTAGAAAAAAAAAATTGTATTGGGGAAATAACAATAAAAAAATAAAAAAAAAAGAAATTCACAGTGTGACACCAGACATGTTCTTATTAGTATCAGCTGCAAAATTGACATATTGCCAAATGATAAATGTCGCCCTAGGAAAGATCAAACTTATTGTTAATTAATTTCAACTGAATCCAAGCATATAAATCTATGTTTAGGAACATATCTGAATTTATATTGGTTTTTCCATTTAAGGATTAGAATGATATACCTAATAATTATAACATAGCCATGGGTTAGAATTTTCTACCTTTATAAAAAACAAATTCAAATGTATTAATCCATGTGTACAAACTATTAATTTACAGTGCCAAACCAATCATTTTTTTTTCTATTTCATAGGACTGTGTGTAATTCCATCTGGTACAGGAAATCCTTATTTTTTTTAAAAGATGGGTATTCTAAGTATAGAATCTTGGTTTTATTTCTGTTCTGTGTAAACCCAACAGCTGTGGCATCAAAAAGATAGGCTCCCACAATATTGTTTTAAGTAAGTTATCTATTAAATATCAATGAAGACATGCATTATTTAGCACTATAATCATAAATGAGATTTTTTTTTAGTAATTATTCTCAGGAAAATAAACAATCTGTGGCACTTTTGAGGTTATCTGAACAGAGGTGTGGAATTTCATTAGCTGTGGGGTACATCTAATGTGCTCATTTATCAAAGTCTGCAGAGTCAGAGACTACAAGTTACCCTAGCTGGAAGTGCCCTTACTTATAAAGGAATACAATTGGTGAAATAGTTGAGCAGAGTTAGCTTAACAAGGGTTTGAGGAATTCATTTCACATGAAGATGATTTTAAGGAAATAAAGTTATGCAAAAGTCAAGTCAAATTAGAATGATCTTTTAAAATAACTAATGAATTAATGATGTCCTTTAATGTGGTGTATGATGATAAATCCCTCATTAACACTCACCTTGAAAAGCACTTAGTTTGAAAATGGTGTTTGGAGAAGAGCAGGTGTTCAGTACAGAATTGCCTTGCAGAAAATAGATTTAGTATCCCACAAAGAGTGACATTTTTAAAAGCATTCTTAGCCCAGGATCCCATGGTTGTGTGCATATGCTTCTGTGTGTCCATTTTACTGGCAATTCCAAGGCAAAGTATTCTTTTCCAATGTCATATTCAATATTTTATTTGATATCTACAGCCTTCTGGTATGACTAAACCACACACAATAACCCCCACAGACCCTGGTTTTGGGGAAAATAAAAACAAATATTAGCAGGATGCTGTGTAAACTGTGCAATCATTACTTGATTGAAGCGTGTGTGTGTGTGTATACACACACATATACATACACACATACATATAAAAAGTATGTTGACTAGTGAATTTGGAGCGAGCAAAAACAAGTACTTCCAGTTTATTTAATGAGAATTTTCCGTAGCCTACTCTTGTTCAATATTGTTACAAATGACTGAGATTAAAAACAGAAAATGGGCTTCCAAACCTGTGAGTGGGAAGAAGAACAGACTTTGGATGCCAAAACTCTGAATCCAGCATGAGATTACTAATTACCTAATCGATATCTACTTTCCATTTCTTCCTTTATTCAAAAAATGTTGGAGTAAGAATGAGAGCATTTTATAGTTCACTTTGCAGAGAGGGTCAGCAATGGTTGGATATCTGGACAATGAGATTTAGGGGGATACTTCACAGAGAACACATTAATGAGTGCTGACTCAGCTGAATTCAGCCCTTATAAATTTGCCTATTTCTTAATCCTACTTAGAAAAAGGTATGATCATAGTAGCTTCTGCAGTTACCTATTTACTGTAAGGCAAACTTGAGGATGGAGGCTCCAAAAGATTTTAAAGTTGCAGACCCAAAAAGCAATTGAAAACTTGGATGCCACTGTGGAGCTGTCACCACCACACTTTCTGGAGAAACTATGCCCATAATTTATTTAAGGAACTAATCATCCCATTTATTCATCCAGTAGCTGAGCACCATTTCTAATATTTACATACAAAACAGTGTTATTTATAATGATTTAAAAACTAAACTCAAAAACCCAAAAAGGAGTTCCTGTCACGGCTCTGCAGAAACGAATCTGACTAGAATCCGTGAGGACACAGTTTCAATCCCTAGCCTTGCTCAGTGGGTTAAGGATCTGGCATTGCCATGAGCTGTGGTGCAGGTCACAGACGCAGCTTGGAGCTCATTTATTGTGCCTGTTGTGTAGGTTGGCGGCAACAACTCTGATTTGACCCCAGCCTGAGAACCTCCATATGCCATGGGTGTGACCCTAAATATATATATATATATACATAATATATATGTATGTGTATATATATATAAACTCTACATATATAGCATTTTGTAAATGCAGCTTAGAAACAGAATGTTTTACACCCACAAAACACAAATTATTTGTTTTCATTGTTATTAAGTAGAGGCAGTATTATAAAATTTGAACAGGAAGTCATCACACATTATATAATAGCTTGTGATCTAGAATTTATTAGTTTTTTTTTCTTTTCTGGTCACTTTAAACATAAACTTAACTGCATAGGTTTCAAAATTTGAATTCGGCTTCAATTTTGGCTTCAAAATTTGACATCATTTAACACAAATGCATGGAAGAAAAGGAAAAAATATGTTCAGGACAGAGCTATCAAACTGTGAGTAAATTAAATATTTTACATGCAATATTTAATGAGAGATATTACAAATTTTTATTTTAAGAAGAGACTCAGAGGCACATATAAAGTAATTTCAAATATGACAATGGTTTTAAAATGCAAGAGGATTGACTACTTCCTAGAAGGCTTTAAGAAGAAAATGATGGTGAGATCTTGAGGGAACTGGCTGTGACCTTGTGAAAGAAAAATTCATCTTTTCTTCCTTTGGGGAGAGGAGCTTGTAAGGAGTAGTTACTAAATAATATGATAAAATATACAATTTATATATGAGAATGCATTTATTTACTAAACTGGAACCTACCAAACACAATCAAAGATTAAGTTAATGCAGCAGATTGGTGGTTGCTCAGGAGAAAGGTTGAATGAAGAGAGAATGTGTGGGTAGTTCCTGCCATGGCTCAGCAGAAACAAATCTGACCAGTATCCATGAGGACACAGGTTTGACACCTGGCCTCACTCAGTGGTTTAAGGGTCCGGCATTGCCATGAGCTATGGTGTAAGCAGCAGATGCAGCTCAGATCTGGCGTGGCTGTGGCTGTGGCTGTAGTCAGCAGCTACAGCTCTGATTTGACCCCTAGCTTGGGAACTTCCATATTCTGCGGGTGTGGCCCTAAAAAGGACCAAAAAAAAAAAAAAAAAGAGTGTATGTACAAATGTATATGTTTATATTGTAAATATATTATACACATATGATATCTGTATATATTATATACATATACATGCATATATATTTAGAGAGAGAGAATGCAAGCTGCTATCTGCAAATTTATTTGATAATGTTAAACTTACAGACATGAGTAGAAGATCACAGAATAGTACTGGAAAAAAAGGATTTTTCTTAATTTTCTGTGACAGTAAATGCAAATGAGTTAGCATTCAGCTGGACACCTCACTTAAAAAAGATTTAGAAAACCGTTAAATTGTATTCATTAGTCATTGGAATTCAGATATTTGTTTCAGGAGGGCCTCTGTTTTGTTTCTTTTTTAAAATTCATAACAACAGGGAAGGCCAGATTGTAACTCATTATATTTTAATGACAATGAATAAAAATTCAAGCACTAACTGACAGAATCAATACATTAAACTTAATTAAATCACTGATATATGATCCTTAGCACTCTCTGGATTGGTGCCAATTCTCAGATGAAAGAAAATAAAACACAATAGTTGTAAGCTAATGTAGCATTTGTCTTCATGTAACTTGATGACTAGTTGTACTAAAAGAGGTCAAGTATCCTTTTAATGTAGGCATGGATTACATATATTAAGGACAAGACATATAATCCAAAAGCACATTGAAGTGTAACTGAAATCTGAAAATGCTTGAAAATGTTCAAAACAGCTGTTTTATATTTGCAATTTAATTTTGTTTATTACCCAAAGAGTTTTATCAAAGCAGAGAAGGGTAAAAATGTTGGCAGAAAAAAAAAATCAGTAAGATTACAGTAATTAGGATTAATTCTGTATTTTAAATCTTTTCCTTAGATCTCCTTTGTTGTAAAACAGACTGATTTGTGGGCAAACAAAATTAAACAGAATGCACACTCACTATTGATGAAATATAACTAAAATTCTGTTGGAATATTCATTCTCATCTCTACAACATTTTCATAAAAGGAACCCTCTGGCATACACAATAGGAATAATTACTCCAAGAATTTTTTAATCATTGACTTACTTGAGGATGATTTCTAATATAAAACTTCTATTACATCTATTCACAAAAGTAAAATTAAGAGTGACAAAATTTTTAAGCAAAATTTAATAATAGAAAATAAACTTTATTTTATAAATTGGAACATTTTAAGATTGTGGAATAGTAATGGTTTATAATTTCTCAACCTAGTGAGTAGATGAGCTAGTCTATTTGAAAAGTCAAATTTAGCAGAGAAATGAATCTTCAGCCTCATAGAAGTGGTAACTACAGTCTCTAAAAAAAAAATGGGGAGAAAAATAATTACTCACTTTCAGGTGTTACGAGGTAGGCAAACGAGTCATATGAAAGTAGCATGGTTTTGCTTAATTTGCCTTCTCTAGAACCTGAACTGCTTTAGCCTTAGGCATTGTACCCTGTCTACATGATTGAATAATATAATATTCTGAAATAGTCTATTATTTGATCTGGAAAAGAAAAGCAAAAATTGCTTTTTTTTTGAAAATGAAACTTTTTCAATGGATGAAAACTGTTGAAAGGAGGTGTTAACCTGTAAATCAAGATTTACCTTGGAGTTCCTGTCATGGCACAGAGGAAATGAGTCTGACTAGGAACTATGAGTTTGTGGGTTTGATCCCTGGCCTCGCTCAATGGGTTAAGGATCCAGCATTGCCTTGAGCTGTGGTGTAGGTTGCGAATGCGGTTCAGATCTGGCATTGCTGTGGCTGTGGCATAGGCTAAGCAGCTGTAGCTCCAATTAGACCCTTAGCCTGGGAACCTCCATGTGCTGCAGGCACGGCCCTAAAAAGACTAAAAGGCAAAAAGACAAAAAAAAAAAAAGATTTACCTTGATGAATGAGATCAGTGATCAGTATATTTTAGACGCATTAGAGAACAAAGAACATTATGCAACTGATGTGGGTAAAAGGGTAGGAAGAATGATAAGAATTGTCAAGAGAAAGAAAGTTATACCACAAGAGAAGAGTTACCAAAAAAAGAGTGCAAACATAAGAATAAGTAATAGTGACAGTAATCATGAGTCTATAGGTTGTGTGGACAAAGAGGGCAATGAGGCAGTGAGAAATTTGCCCCAAATCATATCTACGTTGTTTACCTCAATAAGTCACAGTATAATACAATATAGACAAAACTTGGTATTATTTTTCTAGTGTGCTACTTGGTTAAAAATTCAAATTATGGAAAATAAGTGTTGAATTTGAAAGCAAATATTTCAGATTCTCAATTGCTCCCCCTCAAAAAAAAAAGCCTTTATGTACAATGCACACTCTTATGAAGATTTTATAAATGCGCCATAAATCTTTTTATTCATAGGTACCATGATAGTTTATTTAATGTATAAATTTAGCTAGTCTACAGTCTCCAATTATTTAAGCAAACTCTATTCTGGGTATTGCTGTGAAGGCTATTTCAAAATGTGATTAAAGCCCCTAATCAGTTGATTTTAAGAAAGTCAACTTGAGGTCAGGAAGATTATTTTATTTTATTTTTTTTGTCTTTTACCTTTTTCTAGAGCTGCACCTATGGCATATAGAGGTTTCCAGGCTAGGGGTCTAATTGGAGCTGTAGCCACTGGCCTACGCCAGAGCCATAGCAAGGTGGGGTCTGAGCTGGGTCTGCAACCTACACCACAGCTCAGGGCAACGCCGGATCTTTAACCCACTGAGCAAGGCCAGGGATCAAACCCGCAACCTCGTGGTTCCTAGTTGGATTCATTAACCACTGAGCCACGAAGGGAACTCCAGGAAGATTATTTTAGTTAATCTGGTCATGTGTTTCCATAATACACTGCCTATTTCCAATAGTAAAAAGGAAACTTATGATCCATGGCATGTTGTGGCAATAGAAATGCACAAAATATTGCCAATGAATAATCCTAATCAAATACCTATAGACAAATATTCTGTATTATTTGTAGAATATTTGTCTACTCTACAATTATTTTGGTACTCTAGAATGCTTTAGTCAATATAAGGAGTGTAATTGGTGGCTGCTTTACTTCACTGAGAAAGTGGGGAAAGAAAAGAATGAGTTTAGGGATCCAAATTTCAATCTCAAACTCTATATAGATTACTTGAAGTCTTCTTTATGCTCACTGACAAAAGCCTTTATCTCCTGTAGCAGCAGTCATATATGTGTGTGTGTGTGTGTGTGTGTGTGTACACAGATATATATATATATACTCACATACACACATTTTTTTTTCTGTCTTTTTTCTTTTTAGGGCTGTACCTGTGGCATATGGAGGTTCCCAGGCCAGGGGTCAAATTGGAGCTGTAGCTGCCAGCCTATGCCACAGCCACAGCCACATGGGATCTGAGCCATGTCTGTGACCTATGCCACAGCTCACGGCATCGCCAGATCCTTGACCCACTGAACAAGGCCAGGGATCAAACCCATGTCCTTACGGATACTAGTCAGGTCCCATCAACCACTTAGTCATGACAGGAACTCCCAATGTTTTTCTGAAAAACAGATTCAGTCTTTTTCTTTGAGTAGCTAGATTACATCACAAATTTCTGAGGGCATGGTTGGGAAGAAATAGGATCCTGAAAATTGGAAATAAAGTCCTAAAAATTGACATGGGGAATAATCCTGAGGAATTTAGAGGCATCAATCCCTTAAATTCGGATGAGTATTTTTGTCCTTTTACCCATGCCTGAGGGCTGTAGTCATCCTTTGCTGGAGGAACTTGTAAAGGCCTCCCCTGAAATAGCTGACTTGCAAGGTACTGCTGATACTCCCCAGGATTTACCCTTACTGCTGTCTTTGCTTTTAGACCTATAACTAGATTCACATTCCATCATGGTCAAAGGACTGAGGTAATTTTAGCTAATCTTCAAATTTTCAAATTCAAGCAAGCATTCAACTGTAATTTGTTGAGTTTAGGAATTTAGATATTTTCTAAATTATCTCCTTGCTTCTATTTTGTTTGTTTGTTTTCATTTTTCAGCCGTGCTTGCATCATATGTAAGTTTCCAGGCCAGGAATCAAATCCAAGCCTCAGCTGTGACCCATGCCAGAGCTGCAGCAATGCCAGATCCTTAACCCATTGCACCATGGTGGGAATTCCAGCTTGTTTCTGTTCTTAGTTTAAGATTAATTGGAATGTTAAACTCACTCTAATATGCATTAACATATTTTTTCCCAGATGAACAAAGATATAGAAGTCTTTTAAGAGTTTCATGGGCTGCTATTATAAATGAATGCATATATATATCAATGGGATGCTATACAATCTCAGTTTCTGTCGTGTGGTAGAGGAGGTGGCTAACATTACCTTAGCTCAAATAAAATACCACATGGAACTCTTAGTCCAAATTTGTTTAATTTTAGGGAGCCAAGTACTTTGATTTTTTTTGTAATGTGAAAATTAACTCCATGATTATGGTTACAGATGGACTGGTATTATTAATAGTTTTGTATTGAAAAAAGTTTTCCTTTTTATTTTTTTATTGGCTCTTCAGTGGTAAGATATAAAAGACTGAATCATGCACACATTGGTAAATTCTTCTAGACGTTACAATTACATATTCAAGAGTAGGACAAGTTATCACCTCTTTGTTTCTTCAAAATGATATCTAAAATCAAATCTTTTAAACTATCCCAGGAAACAACTGTGAAATATTTCTGGTTTTCTTTTAAATTTTTCTTCCACTGTCTTGCCTTGTCCTCAGTTTTTGCTTCCATTTTTTCCTTCCGATATATTAAGACATCTATTGTATCACAATACGTGAAGCTTTAGGTGTGTAGAATTTAAAAATATATTATCAAAATAGTCACATCTATTATTTGGATCTTTTCAAGAATGAGGGATGAGAATGAACTCAGGGCACACTTATCTGAAGAAGTGTTGTATTAAAGCAAAGTTGGATGTTCTCTTGCCCTTCCATACATGGTGAATTAGTCACAGACCTCTGATAAATCAAAGCTCCTTTTGATCTGCAAGGTATTAGCAAAGGTGTAAGAGTAAGAGTGCATTTGAACAAACATGTAGTTGTCAAGCGTTCATTTTGGTGCTTACAACAGATTGACATGAAATTCTTTAAGAGTCTGCTCTGCTTACCTTTTGTGAATGTAGAGTGCTTGGGGTTGTGACAAGTGTCTATTACCTAAATAAACTGATGGAAGAGGGCAGGAGGTTGTTGACAGAGGAAGATAGTTATTTTGTGACATAATCTTCTTAGAAGTATCTATTATATTTAGAGCTGATGCTTGGAGTTGTCCAGTTATGTTTATTTCAAATGTGTTCTGCTCATGGTCAAAACTACTTCAATTAACTGAGATCATGTAACAGAAATAATAAGAACTTCACTTTAACATTATTATAAAATATAATAACATGATTGGGGTTATTTTACCTACACAACTGGAATCCTTCTAAGAGAATTAGATGACATTTTGCTATAAACTGAGAAGTGTCATAAGATATATTTGTCTTGCCCTAATTCATTTATTGCAAATTATCTTTTATTTTTGCTCCCTTTCCTGAATCTTTTTCTGAAACTATTGCAAAAAACAATCAAAAACTAAATAAAAAACAAATCAAAACCCACCCCTTGGCAATGTATTACCTACATAATTTTAAAAAAATTCATTGGCTTCTAAAGCCCCAAGTTAACTCAAATTCCTAAGATACTTAAGCTTTACTCCCAAGACATTTTCACTTTTTTTTTCCCCACAGCACCGTATTTTATTCTTATGGATTCAGGTAGTTTATTCAAATCAGTACTACACACATGTATTTTTAAAGGTCAACTTAGAAATCATCAAAAAATGAATATCCTCCTTACACAAGAAAACAAATAATCTCTCCATTACAGTTCACCTGAAGATTCATTTAAATAAGCTCATTTCACATTTCTTCTAAATGATTGTCTGTAGTAGCAAAATCATACATCATTTTCTTATCCCAGCCTCTCTTGAGAGAAATTATCCAAACTATCTATTGAAGGAGTTAACCAAGTAGGATATGATTCTTCTAGGTTATCTTATTCTTTCTAACTACAAATGATTGTTCCAGGAGTGAATTATCCCACCAGAAAAGGGCCAGACACCAAACACATTTTTTTCTCTTGTAAATTTGGTTTGGATATGGACAACTGAGTCCATTAAGTAGCACTGAGGACTTAAGCTTTGACATTAGAGAGACTCGGTAAGTATGGGTTTTTAGTGGTTCATGCGCAATCTAAAACCATCGTCTTCAATAGATGGAGCAGGGATATGGAGAAATGAATCATAAATCCTAAGAAAAATTGTAACTGAGACAGTGGTTGTATCATTGTGTCCCAATTTTCATGAAATCTAATTTTACTCCTTGATTTTTTTTGATAACTGATTTTACTATTTTTCTATTTCAAGGAACTCAAAATTCATGGTATAAAATTCCTCTATGGCTATGTTAACTCACATTCTATTTGCTATTCCTCAGCTTCTGAATTATTTACTACCTAAGTAAATTTAATTCACTACCTAAGCTGATTAAAATTTTCATTTTTTTGTTCAATTGTTTCAGTTTCATTGTTTTCAATGCAGAGTGTGTTTACTTTTGTTCTTATTTAGATGTGTGTTTCATAAGAAACTCAACTCTGATTGCTTTGTAACTACATCATTATAAGTAGCATTAATGTATACACTGATTATATCTACTATAGATATAAATAATATATAACATAAATAAATTATAATTCTATATTGATATAATATATAATACATGTTTTATTTAGATTAAAAATATAAGAGGTTTGGCAAAACACACATAACATAGCATTTCAAAGGACAAGGATGAAGTTTTTCTTTAGTGCTGTCACTTTCAAATATGTTGTCATATTTAAGCATTTGCATGAAAACATCATTTCAAATTTAATCGGTTACCTTACTAAGATGAGGAGGAAGGATTTTCACTCTCAGCCACATGCCTAAAATACATAAAAAATGAAGTCTCATAGGGAGAAACATCTATGTTCACCTGAATGTATTAGAAATAACATTTAACCTTATGTGAGGAACACAGTTTGTGGTTAACTATGTATTTTTCTTGCCGATGACACTATCTGTCCTCAAAGAACCTATTCAATTTGCAAGAGACACTTAAAATGAGATTACAGAATCACAAATGTACAGGTAGTAAAGAGAAAAACGGAGTAATGCTTTTCATTCTTCCCTTGAAGGAGGCATCCCCACAATAAGACAGGACAAGCCTATCATGGAACAGCACATCAGATGAGCACTAGTGAACATCTTGTTTTGCATTCTGAAATCTCATTTAGACTCAACTGTCCTTACTGTTTTTTAGGTGAACTATAATAAAGCCCCCAAATGGCACATGTCACCTTTGATACATGCCACATTTTACAAAATATAGAAATAACTTACGATTCTACAGGGTAGTAAATAGATCAGCAAGAGAATTATGACATGCATGAAGCTTCTGAAATGAAGTTGTCTATCTTCCTGTTAGGAAGTGTTGAGTCAGACATCCACTTCTTAAATACTACTGAGGGGAATGTTGAACCACATGATGTTAACAGTTTTATACTGATTAAAACTGAATGAGAAACAACAGTGAAACTAGTAAATTTGAGTTTCAAATTGTTTTGTGAAAAGTTGAAAAAAAATCAGCTGAAGGAGTATGCTTTTGTAATTTTATGCTCTCAAACAGAGTAAGTGAGGTCAAATATTTCATCATTGAAAAAAAATCAAACATTATTATAAAAAGCTAAATGTAAACTAGAATTTTAAAGGATATATGCAAATGCTTAAAAAATAATGCTAAGATTATAAGATGACATGTTATGATGTACAATTTGTAAAAACATACATTTTGATCTTTTTATGTAAAATTTTAGAAAACATCACCAATTTAAAAATATGACATATTTTTCATTACTAAAGGATAACATAATTTTAGCCAAACATTGTGATTATGTAATAACAACCCTAATAGTTATCTGTCAACCAAAATTGTAGAGAAATTCCCGTTAAGAAAGATCAACAGTTTTTATAGCATTTGGGACAACAGCATTCAAAATTTTATCTCTGATAATGTTATTAATACGAATATTTGGAAAAAATGCAAATATCTATCTGTACTCCTATCCCAGAGGTTAATTTAGTTCTTAGGGACTTCATATGAAATTCACTCACCTCTTTTCATATCTAGGTCTTTAATCACTGTAAAGCTGTAAGAGCCCAGGAAGATCTCTATGGAAGTCAGACATGAGGTTCACCCAGAATATTGCAGGATATTTTTTGACGATACCTCTAGAACCTCAAGGGTCTCTCAGAATCTTCTTGGGGTTATTAGGCTCAAAGGTGCTTTGAACATTGTTATATCAATTTCCATATAACAAGCAGGCAGTAAAAATTGTAATGTTTTAATTGGCAAAAGGGAGATTAATTGAGGTGCATTTACTCTTTGGTTTAATACATAGAGACACACCTGGTTTCTAGAATTCTCCTTGACATAGAAGGAAAAGTTGAGGTGACAATAATAAATCCTGGTAATAAACAAGAAAGGGTAAGAAGAGGTCAGATTCAAAGCACAAAGTAAGAAAGATTCAAGGTGCCATCACTGGCTTTGGAGTTAGAGCAAGATATGTGACAAGAACTGTGGGCATCCTTTGGGAGGTGGAAGTAGACTGCAGGCTGACAATTAACAACTTTAATAAGAGACTGAATTTGACCAACAGCCTGAATGAGCTTGGAGGAGAGTCCTTCTCAGACCTTCCAGAAAACAGCACAGACTGGCTGATAGTTTGATTTAAGACATGTTTGACCACAAGTGGAGAACTCAGGTGACTCAGACTTCAGACTTCTGACTAAGGGAACTGTAAGCTAATAACTGGATATGGTTTTAAGGTGTAAAGTCTGTGGTAAATTTTCATTGCAACAGAAAATTAATACCCTTATGTAAGTGAATCCAGAACCTACTGAAGATCATGGAAACTCCCTCACTGGACATTTAAGAACTAGACAATTTCTACTGTGAACTAGCTATTGAAAGCATTTGCTTTTTCTTTGTGAAAAGCATTTGCTTTTTCTTTTCTATGTTAAAGTAAAATCATGATCTTAGCTGACATCTGAATACTGGCATTAGGAAAATTAATACGAATGTCCAGGAGTTGAAGGCTGTATCTTTAACGAAGCAGAACATCTCCTTTTTAAAGTCCCTGGAGCAGCACTGATAGTGCCAGGAGTAGCATCACTAAAACAGCTACTAACAGTAACTTCATCAGACCTACCTACTAGCTCCAAGTTCCATTCCATCTGAAAAAGAGGGTAGGACATCCTGGGTAGAAGGAAAGAAAGCTGTGAATTATAGAGTACTACAGGAACAAGAGAACTTCAGCGCCCACCTAAGGAACCCTTTCTCAAATACCAATAAATGTCACATTTTTTCCTTGACTATAACATATTCCAAATTATAAGTAGACTGGCAATCTACTTCTCCCCTGCCCCCCAAAAGCATGTAAATGTTTTATAATTCTATTTGCATGTAATATGTCAATATTTGATACGTGATAAAGCCTAGTCATTTTTATTCTGACTTTCATTTCATTCATGAAACCTATATGAACCAAGTGGATGTGGCTGCTTTTCTGTCAATATACCACATGGAATGATAAATCATAAATGGTTAAAAGCTATAGTAAAAAACAACTAGCTTGACTTCCTCTATTAATCAGACAACAGCAGCTAAAGCAAAAAGATGTGCCCTTTCCAATTTAGGCATGATGTTCTCTAGACAGTGAGAGTGACTTTGAAGCATAAAAAGTAGTTAACCTTTCTGGCATGATGCTGTAAAAGGTGTCTTCTTATATCTATCTGCTTCCAGAATCATTTGGATCAAAGAAAGGTACCACTAGTTTGGTTTTCTCTTGCGATTCAGGCTTCCATTTCCTGGGAAGTAGCAACATGCTGCTTATTTTGAATCAATTAATTGTTTTGTCTGTTGCCATAGAGTTGGGCTCCTGTTGTACTCTGAGAAATAAACTTGGACAAGTAGCTTCAGAATAATGGACGTTTTTAGCTTAAAGAGTTATGGTCACATCCTTACACTTAGTAACACTTCCAGATTCTTACTAGCTTCTTTCCTCATTAAAATGACAGCATTTCAAAAATATTAGAAAATAGATGTTGTAGGATTATACTTAATGTGAAACTAAGGAAGCAGAGAAGATGACATTGGTTGATTATCTGACCAAGGGCAAAATGAAAATCTAAGCACACACACATTTGATAAACAGATTTTAAAAATCTGGTTTTTGTTTGTTTATTTTTACCAGACACAAAAATCCATTTTTTATGGATATTCAGCACAATTATTGTGCTGAATGATGGAATTCCTGCATCAGACTGTCAAGAAACTGATACTGAAAAATAGGCATGCCTGAAAGAAGGGAAAAAATTGTTGCCCAAATTCTTAAAAAAAGCTCAAAAATGCTCTCTAATTGCCCTGTTATTGATTAACAGAGGTCCCTTCACCATGTTTGTCTCAGAGCGAATGAATTTGTTATATTCTTGTTAATGAGTAATTTTTTTTATGTAGTTTGGGGAGAGAGGACTCTTGGCAGTGAGCACTTAAGAGCAGATTAAGAGTACAGCACCTTGTGCACTTGAAGCTGGAGTTGATAAGATTCTTTTGTTTAATACGACATTTTATTTAAGTCTAGCTTGCAGTTGCACAGATTTTATCATTGTTAAGTGATATACTGAATTTTAAGAAATGAAAAGAAAAAAAAAACAGTTCTATGAACAAAATAAGAAGCAATGCTGACATAAATTTCTTACTGCCAAAATTAGCAGCGACCTGCTGTAACGATTCAGAACAACACAACACTGAGATCAGCCATCAAGACTAACCCAGGCACTAGGTTGTGGAATTTGAACATTCGGCAATGGAATGGACACTGAGACAAAACAGGGTGATTAAGATAATTAAAGAGAAATTATGAAGAACCGTTGATCTAGGTACTTGGGATTTGTTTAGGAAAGGACAGGAATCTATTTCTGGGGCAAATAACAAAGCCATATACAAGATATTTGTCATTTATCAGACTGGTAAAAATCTAAATATGTTGTAAATAGAATCTACTAGTGTTGGTAAAATGACACTTTAATATACCATTGGTAGAAATGTAAACTTCTAAGCACCATGAATGACAAGTTAAGTGTTTATCAACAATTTAAAAATACACATTTTTTAAAAAAAAATACAGATTCTAGGAAATTTTCCTACTGATAGCTTTATATATATATATACACAAAAACAAAGGTGCAAGTGTAAGGAGTGAGTTCCCTCTGTGGCAAGCAGGTTAAGGATATGACACTGTCTCCAAAGCAGCGTGGGTTTGCTCTCTGGCCTGGTGCAGTGGGTTAAGGATCTGGCTTTGCCACAGCTGTGGCATAGGCTGCAGTTACAACTTTGACTTGACCCCTGCCTGGGAACTTCCACATGCTGCAGATGGCAAAAAGAGGAAAAAAAAATTGCAAGTATAATCATTAAATGGTCATCTGTAATAGATAAGGATTAGAAACTATAAATATTGAATAGAAAACATGTTAAATAATGCACATTCATATCAGAGTACACTTTGAAGCCATTTAAAGACTGAGACAGGCCCATGAGTACTTACCAAAAATTCCAAGATACATAATTAGATTAAAAAATCAAGCTTCCAATGAAGAAGGACACATGCTATATAGGTTGCGAGGTTTACGTCCTTCCAGATTCTTCTGTCTAATTAGGACAGGGAGGGCAATAAGCATATTCCAAAGAAAGGAAAGTAAACAAATTAAAAGTGCTTGGGTTCCTGGTGGTGTCATTAAACCTCTGTACTTATTTCAATGTTATCGTGGGCTGGGAGATAGAATTCCATTTGTATTTACATTTTTATTAACAAAGACTTTTTCTTAAAGTTTCAGTTGATGCAAATATTAGCATATTTTTACCTTTAGTAGCAAGCTGTTATACGTTAATCTCCTTGGAAGGTGTAGAGTGATGGATAAAGTTAGTGTTTTACTATGATTCCTTTAAGGAATAAAATGGTAATAATGATAATATAAATATATGTATATATTTTCTTAAGGAATATAGCAATATAAACTTATTATATATTTGTTTAATATAATATCAATAATATATACATATGTTCCATTATATTCCCTAAGAAAATATGTATTCCTTAAAAGGAATGGAGTAAATTAATATTAGGGAAAAAAGATTATTTCTATGAATTGCCTTAAAATATTTTAAATTTATAAAGGTTAACCTAAATCTTACAATTATAGATTATAGAGTATGAAATTTGATGATAGTGGTTTCAAAGTTTTGTTTTGTTTTTTTATGGGACACCCATGACCCATGGAAGTTCCCAGACCCATGCCACAGCTGTGGCAATGCTGGATCCTTAACATGCTGCACCACTCCTCAAAGTTATTATCAGTGTTTTTGGGTTACTGAATAGAGAAAAATTCCCTCTCTCTCTCTCTTTTTTTTTCTTTTAACAGCCACACCTATGGCATATGGAAGTTCCTGAGCTAGGGGTCAAATTGGAGCTGCAGCTGCAGGCCTGCACCACAGCCATGGCAAAACTGGGTCGGCGTGGCATCTGCAACCTACATTGAGCAAGGCCAGGGATCAAACCCACATCCTCACAGAGACAATGTCAAGTTCTTAGTGTGTTTAGTCGCAACAGGAACTTCTTGAGAAAAAGTCTCTTGATGATCAGAAATAACCTGTTTATTATAATTTTCTGAAAGAAATAACTATTACATGGCAGAGATGATGTGGTGACTATTATATTGTTAAAAGCCTTATTTCTATTAAGGATTTTACCTCTACTATTTCTGCTTCAATTTTTCAGACGAAGATTTAAGTCCTGGTAGAAATGTATGCCTATATTGAATGTCTGCTTGTAGGATTTAACAAGATGAGCTAACGTTAGGATGTATTGTAGGAGTTAAGATATTATATAAATGTGTATTTCAATTCTTCCCCAAATATTTTACTAATATCATGGCTGAGATTCTGAAGGACACATTTTACCATAGTAAGGCTCTAAGAAAATAAATCTTGACAATTGGTGTAGCTGCAGTATAATTTCCTTTCAGGCAGGTGGTCTGGTTGTCAGACAAGTAATTCCCTAGATAATCAGAATTGCAAAAGGCATTGATAATCATTTAGATAATATGGTATAATACCAGAAATAAATCTGGGTGAGAAGTCTAGCCATATAATACAAATATCACAGAATAGATTTTTAAAAAATCCTTCAGAAAAGGAGAAATATCCCATCAGTAGCATGAGTGAAGAAAATATGTCATCTGCCCTTTCATGTAATTCTGGTCTTTAAACAGAAAAATTCTTCAAAAGTAGTATTAGTAATACTAAATGTTATGTCAAATGGTACAAAATAAGACTTCAAAGTCTTGCAGGAAAACCATCAGTAATGCTGCTTCATATCAATTGTTCAAAAAACAGATTTGCAAATTTTTATCATGAACCTGATACTTTTGAGGATTGTGCTTTGAACTTTTGAGGATCATGCTTTGAAGACACCATCTAATCAGCTCTCGGCAACTGAAAAAAAACCCCATAAAACTGGGGGGAATGTTGCATTGATTTTGCAGGATTAGAGAAGACTGTCACTTGTTGCCATAAACTTTGTCAGACTAATTCAATACTACTAATTGTAATATCTACCTCTCTGTATTATTTTAATAATGTTTTTCCTAACTGATCCTTTAGGGAATGAGAAAAACAGATTAAACATTTCAATGCTAATGTGCACTGCCAGCTTTTCTTTGTATGTAGAACTTGATGTTAAATTATTGGACTTACGATTACTAATGATTACTTTACCTCAAACCTGCATCCTGAAGGACATTATGTCAGGTTCTTAACATGCTGAGCCACAAAAGGAACTCCACAAGATCCATTCTTTAAGGGCCACGTTATAATTCTCAAAGAAAAGGTTAACAAATTTCAAAAATGTTTAAGAAAGTATAGGTCATATCCCTGGGTGACAATCTGATAAAGCTAGATACTAAAATAAAAGAATATATGTATATATATACCAGAATCAGCTGCTTCCAATTCCAGCTGCAGGCCATTTTGAAATTAAGTATTATAAAATACATTTCATTAAATAATATTTGCTTTAAAATATATGGGATGTAGCCAAAATTATTAGATGCTTTACTTCTTAACAGGAAGTACAAGTTTTTATAAAAATTTGCAATTCAAGTATTTGAAGAAAATCAAAAGAATCTAAGAAAAACAAAAGTAAAAAATATTAAAATGAAATCAATTTAGTTGATAAATTATCTTCCAGAATGTCTTTGAAAAAAAAAATCACTGAAATGAATAAAACAACAGTTGATAGAATTAGGGGAAAAGTGAGAACTTGCTATTGAAAATCAGAATGTATTTCCTATCTAATACATATATGTACTTCTGTATATCAACACATTTAAAGATGATATTAAATATGTAATTTCTTGAAAAGTATAAATGAACAAGTTTAATTGGAGGATATAGAAAATTTACATAGATTCTCTCTGATAAATTTATAGTTTTTCCAAAGACTTAAAAAAAAGTGTTCATGGGTTTACAGGTTTCTTTTCAGAATTTATGATGAGTGAAAAAAGTCAGATAGAGGAAGACAAACACTGTGCACTATAACTTATATGGGGAATCTAATAAATACAACATGCTAGAGACTATAACAAAAAGAAAACAGACTCACAGATACAGAGAAGAAACTAGTGGTTACCAGGGGGGAGAGGGAAGGAGAGAGAGACAGGTAGAGGATTAAAAGGCACAAATGATCAGGTATAAAATAAGCTACAAGGATATACTGTACAACACAGAGAATATAGCCACTATTTCAGATTAACTATAAATAAAGCAGAACCTTTAGAAATTGTGATTCATATGGGGTATACTGTAACATGAAACACTGTACATCAACTATATTTTGATAAATATGTATACGGAAAAACTGAGAAAAAGTCAAAATAATTTTCAATCTTATGTTTGGTAAATATTAGATAGTATTAAAAGCATATTAAAATTGACAATTATTAGAAAATACTAAAGGTTAATGCAGTTAAATTAATTCCTACCAAAACAATATAACAATATAATAGTAACACATTAGAATAATATACAATAAAATACTATTATTTTATTTCAGAAATAGAGAAAGCTTGGTTGGGAATTGAGTAATAATATTTATATGATTTTTAAAAGGAAATCTATTAAAAATCATAAATTTACAGAACTAAAATAATACAAAGTAATTAACATTAATGATATATTATTACCATATATCTGTATACTGTATAAATATATATTGTTAACTAATAGCACATAATTATATAACCTTGGTTATATATTAAAGAGTAGTTTTAAAATTATATATGCAACGTAATATCTTTTTACACATGCATTGTAAGTAGACATGTTTTACTGGCTGAAGGGACTAAAAGTAGTTTTGAAGCATATTCAAAAAGACAAAATAATTTTACATTAAATATGGCTTTGGCTTAGAAATGTATAAAACTGCATGCTAATCAGCCCTCCTCTTTCACACAAAAATTATGAAGACAAACTTTGGTCACTGTGCAGACAGAAACAGAAGGTGACGGAGCTTGAGATCAGACACCCTTTCACATCTATTTAAACTCCCAGCCTCTCTCTCTTGATCATAGCACCTATAGTACCAAGGTCTTTTAGCCCTTGTAATGACCAAAGGGAAGAAAGTTAGGCAAAGTTTTAAGATTTTACCATTATGAGTATTCAATATTAGAGTAATTTGAATACACACATATTGAATGTATATAAAACACACAGAGTAACAATGAATATATGTAATGTCAGTGTGTGTGTGTATATATATATATATATATATATATATACACACCAATGTATATATACATAAACACATATAACATTGATATATAATATATATGTGTGCATTTTCATACACTGATATGAATAAAAATTATCTTTGGATTAGATGCTGGAAATAGATGTTACTCTTATCTGCTTAGAATTTTCTAGATTTTGCCCTTGTTTTTGTACTTAGTGATTTTATAATTTAGGGAAGTAACATATTGAAATACATAGAAGGTTAAAAAAGAAGGATAAAATAAATTTGGGCCATTGAACAAAAATATACATTATAGGCAAAACACAATAATTCATAAGTACAGAACATAAGACAATAGGTAATACAGTAGTAAATAAAATTTTCAGACATGTGAGGCAAGAACAGCATTAGAATAAACTAGAATGGATAAAGATGAAATAATAGGATAACTAGCAAATAGAATTTCCACAGCCTATAAATGGAATCAGAAAATGTGAAGAAATGAGTATGACAAAGGAACATACATGAATGTGATAAGAAATAAAGATGGTAGAGTGAGCTAGTGCTAGAAATAAAGAGGTATAGTGCAGATAAGATTAAATAGTTAAGAAGATATTAGCAAACAATTTCACTTAAAATATTAAAAGGAAAATGTTAAAGTTGCAAAAGGCAGAAATAGGGTTGCATTTTAGAATATCTTGAGATTATTATATACTTGTGTTAAGTATACCCATCCTTGTGCAAAGAGAGAAATGTAAATTGAAACATTTAATCTAAATTATCCTTAAGGGCCTTCTAAAAATAATTGTCACAATATAATGTTAAATGAGTTTATCAGAGAGCAAAACCAATATTAGTTTTACTTTGTTTACAATGTTGATTTATTTTTGTTTTGTATACATGCGTTCAAATTTAATGTGCATAATGAAAAAAAATCACATTTTACCTTACTCTGCATATGCTAACCATTTTAAAGAAAATAAAACAAATTTCAGATAAACAATAGAAACCAGAAAATGTTATTTATTTTTCTCTAGAAAATAAAAGATACACATGGCGTTTTTTTCTATTTCTACTGTTTTCCCTGAAATGTACCTATCTTGTTATACATCAGTAGTTTGATGTAAATGCCCGTGACTCACTTTCTACATGCATATGTGGAATTCAGTAAATAAACAGAATAGTCCAAGTAGGATTACATAATAATATCACTAATTATAATAAAAATCATTAGTAGCTACCATGTGCCAGGCACTATTCCTACTCTTTTAGATATATTAACTCATCTAATCTTTCACAACAGCCTTGTTATGTAGGCATTATTGTTATCCACATTTGCAGATACTTAGCCTTGTGTAAACAACATACATTTCCAAAGATCATCTGACCAGTCTGTGGCAGAACTGAAATCTTGGAGGTGCAGCATGGTTACAGAGGTGGTGCTCTTAGATATCAAGTTATATTACCCATTGATGAGTAAAATGCATTCCATTAATATTAATGTATGAATTCCATTTTATATACCCAGATACCTTCTATATGATACAAATATGAATTACATCTGTTGAGTAGATTTTGGCCAAAAATATTCTCTTCCTATTTTTTTTCCCACCAAAAGCATTTTTATATTAAAAAACCCAAAATATCTCTCTCCATTTACATTGTTATAAAGTTCATTGGATCATGACTTTGTGTAACCATGAAAATATCATCTCATCTCTAATTCCTGAGCTGCTAATTACATATGGCACATTAAATCAAATCCACTTGGGGAAAGACCACTTAATTAATTAATTTAATTAACAGTAAGACAGAAGAGAGGTTATCACATGATAATCACTCCTTTGGGATATTTTTCTGGCACAATGTTCTCCATATTTGAGTGGTTAAAAAAAAAAGCCACTCTTCATTAGTTTTATTAAGTTGCACTTAAATAATAACATAGTTTAATTTTTTTTCTTTTTAACAAAAATTGGCAATTTTAAGGGCATCTTCAGCTCCTGGGTAAAATGACTGGCATGAAATGGATTCTCAATATCTATTTGTAGAATTTAACGAATCACAATTTTTTTCAAATCTTAATGTTCCTTTTTTAAAATTTAATTTTCCATTTGGGCACTTTTTTTTACCTTGAATATTTATGTTTATATTACTGTCTTCTATATTGAAAGCACCTAACGAAAGCAGATAGTATATTAATTTATTAATAATTTTAATTAAAAAATTAAAGTATAGTTGATTTATAGTGCTGTGCCAATTTCTTCTGTCCAGCAAAGTGACCTAATTATATATATATGTACTGCACATATACATATATTCTACCAGTATCTTAATTTAATGTCTATAGTATCTAGCATAAGCACTAGTTGAACCTATTTTAGAAGTTTATAATTTTTCAGTTTATTGATTCTTTGATCATGAACCATTTACTCTTCTAACTTTAGGCAAATAAGACATTTAAAGTATGAAATGTGGAATTCCTGTTGCGGTGCTGCAGAAACAAATCTGACTAGGAACCATAAGGTTGTAGGTTTGATCCCTGGCCTTGCTCAGTGGGTTAAGGATCCAGCACTGCTGTGAGCTGTGTTGTAGGTCGCAGACACGACTCGGATTTGGCTGTGGCATAAGCTGGTAGCTACAGGTCCGAATGGACCCCTATAGAGGGAACCTCCATATGTCACGGGTGTGGCCCTAAAAAGCAAAAATAAATAAATAAATAAATAAAATAAAAAAATAAAGTATGAAATGTTTTTCTAAAATAAAATGATAAATATGAATTATTCTTAAAATATTCTTTGGAATCTTTCAACAATAGCAGGTATATAAGATCTGCCCTTTAAGTTAAAATTCTTTAGTATTCAGCAATAAAATACAATGGGATACTAAAACAAACATACGATGTGTCTGAAGCTATATATTCAAACTCAGATTACAAAAAACTACTGAGTTTTATATGGGGATTCAACTTGCAAAATATCATTAAAACATTTTAAATTGATGGTCAAAAAGTTTCAGTGTAATTGAAATCATCTCAATATGCATTTATATATAATAATTAATTTCTTAAGCCCTAAGTATTTCTTACTGCACAAAGACTTCAAACATGTAAATTATAGTCTAATTTAATTCAGCAGTTCAATCAAATGAATATATAATTAATAAATTAACATGTTCAGTTTTTAGGGTTAGAGTGAACAGTCTATAACTTTTAGTTACTCTTAGTCAAAGTGCCTGATTCCTTTCTCTGTATAATTCCAAATTATTTGGTTGATGTTCTCTATTTTGGATCTATTTGACCAATCTAAATAGTATAATTTCAGTTTAAGTGTATACATCTAAAATTATAATCCAGAAACCAAAGGTAATTTCCTCTAATGTTTGTTGAAGTGTGTTTGTAGTTTGTACTATGACACAGCAGAAACCCAAGGAAAAAATGTTTGCTAAATGAGTGAATAAATAAATGAATGAATAAACATGAAATATAACAGAATTGTTTTTAGGATTACAAATTATATTAAATTAGTAACTAGAACTAATAGAACTTGTTATATCTATTATATTAGAAATTAATCCTAATTTTCTCTCTTTCCCAATCACAAATTAAAGCCTGAAGAGATTAAATAATGTTTCCTGATCACAGTGGGACCAGAGATTTAGGTCATGAAAATTAAATCTAGTGTATCTCCATCCCTGTCTAAGTGTGAGACCAAAGATTAAGTGGTCTTCCACGTGTCTTCCTGCACACATCCAGTTTCACATTTTGGAAATTATTCTTGTTTTTTACTCCAGGTGGGTGTAATCAGGAAGACCAGACTCCCCTTTACCCTTCTCCAAACCCCTAAAGCTACAGTTTCACTTCAGTAAGAGCAGGTGGAAGTTTTTCTCATCCCAAACAAGGCCCGTGTTGGAACAGCTTTATTCCATGCAGATCTAGCTGAAAAGATTCAGACTTCTCCCAACCCAAACCTGTATATCTAGAGAAGAAGCTGTGCCTTGGGAGCAGCAGGCTGAAGTACTGGGAAATGAATACTCCTGCTCCTGTATAGCTCCAGCCCATTCACAGAGCAGATATGAAGAAGCACAAGCTGAGAAGATCAGGAGCTATCAGCTAGCACAGAGCTTGCTGGTAGACTATGGATGTTTTTTTTTTTTTTTTTCCACTCTGGGAGACATCATAGTCATCCAGTAAGGGAGAGAGGCCATAAGGACAAGGAGCGCCACTGCTCTCCTTGAGGGGACTAAATTTACATGGAGCACAGCCTGAAGACTATTATGCCTAAGAACATATTTGAAAAGAGTGGAGACAGTGATGGAGAACACTGAAGAGCATCCTGGTGGCTCCATGAAACTGAGAGCAACAAGCAGATAGCAAAACATACAGAAGTTTAACAGAGACAACCAGGGGAAGACAAGCCCTGGAGAATCCTGCTGGGACTTCATTCAACCTTGAGTTGTGGAATTCCATGCGTGGATAGACTGAACCTGTGCAAGTACAATCAGAGAATAGGACAGAGGCAGATTGGAAACATTCCATAAGCTGTACACATTTATCAATAAACAGGAGAAACCTCACTGGCACAAGGATCTTAAGCAAAATTTCTGACCAAACACTAGTTTTGAACAATAAGCTACACTGATCTAGAGGCAATTCTAAGAAACCAGCTGTAAAAATAAAGTCACATGCTTCCCTGGCTGTCTGGAAGACTGTATGCATGGCCAAGGGTATAGTCTCTCAGAATCAATCTAAAGAGAAATTATAAGCTATAAGGCTGGGCTGAATGTGGGAAAAATATAAAAACTCTCAATTGTTATTAACAACCTACCAGTCACACACAGACATACAAACAGAGAAGCAGGGATACAATGGATGCTGTAGAAACAATGATCCTAAGCTAAGATCACTTAGCCAATAAGCCATTGATTTATATTCTCCCTTTCAGAGAAACAATTTTAACACACTTGTGCCTGTATGTAGCTCACTTATGTGCTTCCCAGCATGTGAAAATCTATAGTCTCATACAGGTGGTATTATAAGCAGCTCCAAGTGACATACCTGGGTAACATGCTATTCTCTTTTTTGAGTCCAAATAATGTTCTTCAAAGTAAGAAATTCTTCATGCATTTTGGAATCCCAATGCATATGCTCTGTCCTAAAAAAGACAAAGTTTAAAATATGGAAAATAAGAAAATTCAAAATCACATAGAAATAAATTACTATTTTTTCTACTGCACAGCATGGTGACCCAGTTACACACACATGTATACATTCTTTTTTCTCACATTACATGTTCCATCATAAGTGACTAGACAGAGCTCTCAGTGTTACACAGCAGGATCCCACTGATTATTTAATGTTAGTTATGAAACTTTAAATTTATTCTAATAAGGTCATTAATGTTAATTAGGAGACTTTTTATTTATTCCTAATTAATTTAAAAGTAAATGAAGAGCTGTACATTATCTATCTTTATGTTATTAAATTGTCATATCTTCTTTCAAATAAGTGAATTACTGCATGATTTAATAAGCAGTGATGGAAAAATTTTCACATCTTGAGGTATGGGGAAGTCATTCTGGCTTATACGTGACTTGGCTTGAACTTTATGCTAACAACGTCCTTTCTTAAGGCCTGCCAGACATGAATTGTACATCTGCTTTAACCATTAAAGAAAAATAATGCTTCGAAAAATCAGAATAGAGTAACTGTGGTTCAGGCATCCAAAATGCGACTGGGTGGCCACTGTGGATGTGGTTTCCAATACACTCCTGCATCACTGAGAACTTGAATTTTCTAAATTGTGTCAAACTCAAGGATACCACCAGCTTTTCTAAAAACAGTATCTGATAACAGCTGCCAGCTGTAAGTTTAGGGTATCAGGTTCCCCAGTAACTACACAATCTTTTTGGATCTCAACCAATCCTTACTTAATAAGCACCCTAACTATCTGCCTGCTCCAATTATAATTCTTGGGAAACAACTCATATAACTAACTGTAATCTTGTGGTTTTGATTATATAAACCTCCTGTTCTGTAGTTTGGCCTAATACAATTCAAGTGCTTATTGAATCTGTCTCCCCAGTTATAATCCTCAGTTTGGCTTGAATAAAACTCTTTTCTATTCCAATTATAGACTGTTTATTGGTTATTTCTGTTGATAGCAATATAATGTAGTAGTTAAAACAAAGTGCATTATACTCCTATTACTTTGTTTCAAAACAGTTCTCTCAACTACTAGAAATGTAAGCTTAGGCATGTAATGTTAGCTCTTTGTCAGAGTATCTTCACCAGTAAAACTTAGAAACTATTCTGCCTTATTTGGTTTTTGTGTTAAATAACATGATATATGAAAAACACTTAAAAGACTTCTTGGCATATACTAAAAACTCAACATTTGTTAGCTTTTATTGAAAGTAAAAAGTTATTGATACTTCACTAAGTTTAGTCAAGACAATGAAATAATAATTACATTAAATTCCAACCCTGCCACCTAAATTTTGGTCTAGAAGTATGACTAGAAGACTGACATATCTAAAAGATTTACTGAATTCAAGATTTAAATATAAGGTATTACATTATTGTGTTGCTAAAAGTTAAAAAGCTTAAAGTTTGAATAGGGTTCACTGAAATAAAAAGAAGTGAAAGTTAAATATACAGGTTCATAAATATCCAGTGTTTCCATAACTCATACTCACAAACATATATCTATTTTTATCAATTATCCTTTAAATTGTAATTGATTATTTTGCTCTTGCATATTTGAGCTTCTCAACAAATGCAAGAATCTATAAAATAATCAAATGATGTAGACCAAAATCCAGATTGTCTAGTATCATTTCAGGCATTCATTGCAGTTTCCTTGATACCCATTTCACTTTCATAACAAGCCTATCTATTTACGTATGAATTCATTCTGTAAAATTAATGACATTGAGTCTACATCAATCATACTGAAAAGTTAGTGAAAATGAAATATCACACTAATTTCACATACATTCAGAAAGTATACTATGCTCTTATAACCCCAAACTTTTAGATTTAAATAAATAACTGAACAGTTACCCTATTGTCACAAGTCTGTATGCAATGGCAATTTCTAACATCAGGGTTTCTTTCATATGTCAAGGAGGAGGTATTTCTCAAAGGAGCTATTCTAAAGCAAGATAAAGAAACCGCTTCAACCATTTTATGCCACTATGCTACTGCCTCTAGTCTTTTTTTTTTTTTTTTTTTTTTAAGAATACACCAGAGTGTTTTGGTGTGGGCGCTAGTGTTAACTGGCTCTCTGGGAGAAACAGCACTGGTTTATAGGATTTGCCATTTTCATGATGTATTTTCTCCCATGGTGACTGACTTTCTAGCAATGTGATGCCAATGAATGGAGAGCTGAGAGGAAATGTGTCTAATGCTGGGAGCAGTGGACAGGAGCCAGCTCAAGGCACATTCATTACAGTGGTTTTCAGAGAATGCCTTTTTGGAAAGTATCAGAATTTAGGACTGGGAGTAAGGAAACAATTGTTTAGTTGATTCTGTATATGCTATACACAATATATTTAGCTTATTAGATATCGGGTCTTTGTTGAATTAATATCATGTCTGCTTTTGTCCTAAAGTAAGCACAGCATTTTAATTTATGTTCACATAAGACTTTTCAGTTTCTAAGAGGATGTCTTTGGATTGAGTCTTCTAGGAAGATGAACTTGTAACTCATTAAGCTAGTCTCCATGAAACAGGTGCTATTGAGGTGCTCCAAAGGAGCAAATGATATTTTATCTGTTCCACCTAAGCATTTAGGACAAAAAAATAAATAAGTTACCGGCTACTTAAAAACTGAAAAGAACAAGCACAGTTAATAGAGCACATAATTTGATATCACATGGATACAATTTTAAATCCCAGCTGGGTGAAAATCACATGAACTCAGTAAGTAAATATGACTTCTTTGAGTTGTAAATGTGAATATTTTATATGTATATATATGTGTATATATATATATATATATATATACACACATATACATATGATGCATATATACTCTAGCAAGAAACAGCAAAATACCACCACCTTTGCAACAGATCTTAGTTATACCTTGTTACTATACATGACTGTCAAATAATTATTAAACTATCAATTTTACTGCGTGATAACAGATAATTGTTAAATAGGTCAAATTTGATTTATTTAAAATATAGAGCAATAATTAAGACTTTCTATATGTGGCTTTATTTATCTGAAACTACTACAACTGTCCTAAACTTCTCTTAGGTCTCTTCCATGAGGAAACTGCTTTTTCCTTGGCCACTCTATATCCTCATACAAACTAAAACACAATCTTCTTATCCTATCATCCAATTTTTTCCTTTAGATTAGAGTCCTTATTTTAACAGTGAAATTAAAGACTTTCTTGTTTTCTGGTCTGTTTGTTCATCTCCTTCAACTTCAAATTTTTCATTGTCTTTTGTCAAATAATTTTGTTCTCAACCTATTTCATAAATTGAAAAGTTTATCAAACCCCTTGTCAAGGCTTTCTTTTCATTAATTCAGCAATAAACCCACAGGGTTTTATGAGTGCTAAATTAATTCATGCATGTGAAAAAGAATACTGCTTGACTTACAGAAAAGGCCTAATAAATGTTACCTATTAGTAACATATACATATTGATATTTTACTGTGTTTTATACTCTGTGAAAGGTACTAGTGATAAAACAACTAACACAATTGATGACTACCTCTCATGAAAGTACTTACTTTCTAAAGTGAAACAAGGAGAAGTAAATAGAAAATTGGTTAGAGGATTTATAATATTATTATAGAAAACAAAGCTTTGAAGATTAAGGAAGAGTCTTTGGGAGAATGGGAATCACAGTGATACTAGTGAATGTTAAGATTTTCATCCATATCACTCATAAAATATGTCCCACAAAGGAATGTACCATATATTAAAAATATAATATTGTCTAGCACTATTTAGGTGGATGTAAATTAAAAACTTCTAGTTCTTTTACTGTATCAACAAGGATAATCAGACTCTAAGAGACTAAATTATATATCTGTGGTTTCAGATATTTTATTGTTGAAATACAAGTGTAGTCCAACCATTAAATCAGAGAAACTAAAAAAAGGTTTTTTTGCTCTAAAATAACTTATTAGTAATCTTGTATTTCTGCTTTCTTGCGAAGGAAAACTACTAATGAATGGAATGGAAATCTTGGTTAATCCATTCAACAAATTTCTTTTCAGTATAAACAATGTGTTATAGTTCAAGTCGCAACAATAGATAAACCTACAGTCTACTTTGCTTCTAGCTTGCCTATATTCACGTAGAAGAGAACAAATAATAATCACATACCTTAAAAATATGTAGTAAGCCAGATGGTGATAAGGGCTCTGGAGAAAAATAAGATAGGAGAGACAGAGAATACTTGAATGAGATTATTATTAGTAGTAAATAATATCATGACAGAAAGCCTCACTTTTACAGGTGACATGTGATCTGAGATCTAAGGAAATGGGTAACCAACCAGGAAACAGGTTTCCAGGCAGTAGGATGATCAAGGACAAGTACATTGTAAAGATTTTGGGGTTGAGTAAGAGCAATGAGGTCATTATTGCTGCAGTCAAGTGAAAAAAGAAGAGATGAGAGAGGATAAGGACTGTAGGCAAAAATTCTGGAATAACTTTAGATGAAAGTGAAGAGTTTGAGGACATGTGTCATGAATTAATATCTGGTGGAACCTGGATTATAAACTGGAAAAAAAAGAGAAGACATATTGGACTTTGAAATAAACTAATTATATGTCAGAATATGACATTTTAATATGACATATATAATGATATATAGACATATATATATAATGATATTCAGTCCGTGAAATAACTACATTGTAATAAGAAGAGACTGTAGTAGAAAAATCTCTTCTACTAAATAAGCACCTCATTATAAATATGATCATTACTGAACCATGAATTTTTAAAAATTTTTATAAAATTTTGAAAGGTTAGTTTCCATTTACAGTTATTCCAAAATATTAGCTATATTCTCCACGTTGTACAGTACATCCTTGAGCCTATTTCATACCTAATAGTTTATACTTCCCACTACCTCACCCCTAAATTGTGCCTCCCCCCATGCCTCTCCCCAGTCCCCATGGTAACCAGTTATTTGTCCTCTATTTCTGTGAGTTTGCTTCTTTCTTGTTATATTCACTAGTTTGTTGTATTGCTTCGATTCCACATGTGATATCATACAGCATTAATACTCTCCAAGTCTATCCATGTTGTTTCAAATGGCATAATTTCATTATTTTTATGGCTGAGTGGTATTCCATTAATATATACATCTTATTTATCCATTCATTGGTTGATGGATACACAGGCTCCTTCTGTATCTTGGCAACTGTAAATAATACTGTTATGAACATTGGGATGCAAACAATAAATGTTTTGTACCAGATGTTCTCATAGTAGTTTGGGCTTACAATATTGAAGTAACATGCCACTATGTCAGAATTATTTTAACCTAAAGGAAGTAACCATATAATAGAATATTAGAAAAATGGAACCTATACTCTCAACTATGAAAACCCTTAACTTTTGAGACACATTAAAGAAACACTTGAGTGGTTAAAAGTCAGATTAAAACCTGCAATTTGTGATTGAATACACAAAATGAGAAAGAAAAACATTACTCAAGGCATAATGCAAATAAACAGAAAATTATATTGAGTTAGTATTATGAATTAACTGGAACAAAGATATATTCTAGTCTAGATGACTGATTTTCATTTAAATTCTTAGAAAAAAAATAGCATTGGTATTGAATGTTGCTGTTGAATTATTCCGAAGTATTTTGTCTTTAATGCTGAAAAATAATAAAAATCAAATTTTCAGGAACTTTAAAGTGTTTTGTATTAATTTTTGTGTATTAAGGTAGATCTTACATATGAGCAATAGATGATGAGTCTTACATCAGTTGATGTTTGGAAGTAAATTAAAACTGATTATCTCACCCCACTGGCATGTTTAATTTGAAAGTAAATTTTCTGCAATGACTGAATAAATTTGAGTTTTAAAAATTATGAATTTCATTTTTTTCCTATATGTGGTACCATTTTTCTTATGCTAATAAAAGAAGCTGTCATTAATTAACATTTTAATCACTGTAGGTATTTCTGGTAATTGCATGTTTTCAATGCTGTCATATTCTCTTCCAAAAAGATTCCAATTCATAAATATTCAATCACTTGGGTTCATTTTCATCATAAAGGCATCAATCCCTATGTTATTTATAGGAAAAGTAATATAATTACAGCTACTGCTTCAAAACCTAAATGCCTTCAATTGCTATTATTAGTGCATGAAAGTATGACTAGATAGTTAATACAGGGAAACAAAAGGATGCAAAGAGAGCAACAGCATATTAAAGGATAGGTCATTCCATAAAACTCACAGGATATTTCCACTTAGATTCTGTAAGCACATGGAAAATTTGAAACAAAAAGATGAACTGATCTTTGATTTTAATCAGCACAAACTTGCTATTATTCTTTATAAAAATCCTTATTTCAAGGCCACTTCTGTTATAATACCAGTTATGAAATAAGTTGATTATTTTTTGGGTGTTTGCAATCTGATGGCCCTTGAAAAGTAGTTCTTAACCCAGGTACAAAAGAAGTGCCCTCAGCTACTCTGAATTAGTTGACTAGTATGGAGTTCAGAAATGTTTCTTTTAAATAATTATACTAGGTGACTCAAATTCAGATGTCTATGTGCATAAATTGAGAAACACTGTCCTGGAAGTTTTTTTTTTTTTTTGGCTTCAATGGCCTCTTACAAAGTATGTCTTTACGTTTGGTATAAAATTGCTTGGAACATCTAGATTTCGTTTTTAAGACTCATATTTTGCTTCGGTGAGGTTTGTTCCTCCTTCTGGATATATGTTTTAAAATACAACAATAACAACAAAAGACAAACCATATGGTGATTCTTTGCTTTCTCAGACTGTCCACAGCTTTAGGCTATTTATTTCAGGCGTAATTAAAGGATTTGTATTATTTTTTTTAGTCACAAATGTATCAGTTTTCTCTCTGTTGATGGTATCAAAGAAAAAAATCTTATTCACTCAGTAATTAAAGTAGTAAAAATGGGACAATTTACTCAGGACTATTGCTATAGGGAGACGAGACAGCCTAGAACAGCACCCATGTTCAAATACAGCAAGGCCAAGGGGGATTTATAACCAAGGAGTAGGGTGGGGGTCAGTGGATGGAAAATTACCAAGAGGAAGCCTCAGGGGTGAAGGGGTATTCTGATTTCACTGACTCGACAGGATTTATGCTAAAGGCAGAGCAAGGTGAGCTGATACCAAGGGTCGAGCATGAGGAATCTGATGATATCTGGTGAGTGGGGATTCTAGCTAGATGACTTACCAGGATTTTTATTAACATTGGGTAATGTGAAGATGAAGACATAAGTTCAAAGGTAGAAGTGTAATTGAGAAGACCACTCAGAGGAACATGAATAAAGTTTGCCTGAGGAAGACATCTTGTCAGGGATAGTGTTTCCAATAAGAACTTTAATTATGAAGAACTTCAATCTATAGAAAATATGCAAAAACTTGAATTCTTGCTGTTTTTTAAAAATTTCTCAATTCTTCCAAGTCATTAGTTCCTTTTTACGATTGTGGAGAAGCTTATCAAATTTTTAATTATTTCAGCTTACTACATGTTCTGAAACAAGACGTGAGTTTTTATAACTTAACTTTGAATAATTACTTGATTTTTAAAATACAAACTAATTTAAGTCAATTGGGAAAGAGCATGCCAGTCATTGTGTATAAAGCAAAATCCGTCAGAAAGACAGGTATTTTGCCACTGAGATTTTCAAATTCATGATTGCACATCCTATTCTCTATCCCCAGTAAAATAGTATATTTCTTACTTTGAATTAATTCAAATAATGATACATCTAAATGGAATAATATTGGCCCTTCTAATTAGTATATATAATTTTTCCTTTGTATTGTATTTGGAAGGAAGGCACTGTGTTCAGGACACATGAAAGAAATGAGATGTTAAGCTCTCCTGCATTTAGAGTGGAATCTACATAGTTAACTTGGAATTCATCTGTATAAATATTTGTCTCCTCTTCCTTAGTACTGATTCATTCCATCATTCATTTATGTCAGCAAACTAAAGAACATTAATTTTACACTTTGGGTTATGATTCAATTTTTTGTTGTTTATTTTCTTGCTTGTTCAAATTGTTTCACCTTTGGGCTTTGGGGATGCTTTCATTTGGCTCCTCTGCTACTTTTATATACTCTCATGTAAGTCTGTTCACTGGTTGGTTTTAGGTACTTTGTTTTCTGGCATTAAAAGGTACTCCAGGCTTATCTTGCATATGTCTTGCACCAGTTCTAGAAGCAATCCTGTCTTTAAGAGAAATTCATATTTTTATTGGGAAAGGTATTAGGCCAAAAGCTGAGCACTAGATAGGCCCAGTGAACAACAGAAAGAGACCCAAAAGCAATCTTGTTAATAAAGTTTTCAGACATAGACTTTAAAACAATACCTTGAACAGGTTTAGGGAAATATAGACAAAAAATTAAGAAATTATGTCCAAGAAGTAAAAACCATAGGATATGTGCTTAAATTTTGAATACCTGGTAGTTACCAAGATTTTGCAATCATATTAGCAATCAAGTTAAACATGTTGTTACTTGAAATAAATGTTGCCTACATTCAAACCTGACATTAGTGAATGCATTTAATATTCTGAAGTGTCTGACATGTTGCTTCTAATACTACAATCAAAGCACATTTTGTTTTATATTGTCTGATATCCAATGTGAAATAGTTTATTCATTGAACAAGTATATTGGGAACCTACTGTGTTATTGGAATTTAAGTTCTAAATGAATAGTTCATTCTTACACTTACTAATTTAGGTAAATTACTTTTAAAACTTCACATCACTTTTAACATTATGTGGCATTAAAAAGTCAATTTTCTTCTTGGAGTCAGTGTGGATTTTAAAACTTGAATGGAAGTGGGAGGATAGACAGGGTAAGAAGTTGGTTCCTTATTATAATTTTTAATTTCCTGATGTCATCAGCAACTTAGCTATTCAGACACCTACTTAATCCCTTTAGAACTTTTTTTTCTGATCATCTGGGTGCCCCAAAATTTAGCCTGGAAACTTAAGTTTGAAACATTATGTAAATTGCTTTATGAGAGAATATAACCTTATGTCCTCCTGATGGAAACAGAAATTGAAAGAGGCAATCCTGAATTAATGATTCCATCTCCAAAGAGTCTCAAGTATGAACAGATCACAAGGGATGGTTATGAATTTTATTCTGTTCGTATCTACTCTTGACTCTCAACCAGTGTCAAATAAGGGTTATGAGAGTATTTTATTCTCCTTGACAATTTAAAACAAGAACAATTGTGTTTTTTTAATGGAAATGTGCAAAAAAAATTACAAAGATTAATCTGTAAATTGAGAGTTATTAATGATAGGTAGAACAAATACAGATTTTATCATATATCCAATGATTTAATTAAAATTGTGTATGTTTACCATGAGATAAAAAGAGAAAATGTATCATTTCTGATAGGCAAATCTGCAACCTGCACTGCCCAGTTGTATGGTAATGATATATAGTGAGGTATGCACTCTTTACAGAGAAATTTTATGGGAATCATTAAAGACTTGTGGTTAGAGGATGCTCAAAACAGTTATTGGGTACTAATGATAAAAGTTTTACTTGCTAGATAAAGATTATACCTCTTATTATGAAGGAACCTAGTTCACACTTTTCAGTTTGATAATATTTTCCCTTTTTCCTATCTTTCAAACCATGAGGACATTTCTATTAGGGCCTATAATAAGTGGCTAAATACAGGCCCTAATCATAAGAATAACACAAAAATTATAGAAAGTTATAGAAAGGTTGACAAAATCACCATTCCATTCTTTGTATCTTTTACTTTTCCCCAAATCTTTTAAAATCTGTCTCTGGGGTGCAAAGAAAATAGTTTCTTGCCTATATACAAGACACATAGCCTAATTTTCTGATTTTAATTATAGGTAGTATCCATCTAACTACTTATCTATCCATCAATCTAATAATCTATAATCTACTAATAATCTATTAATAATTAACAATCTAATAATTTATGTACACACATATATGCATATATACATATATGTATATTTATTTTTATTTTTCTATTCATAGTTAAAATTTACAGTTGATAATCAAATCTACAATTGAGTAACTATCTAAACTTCAACATAGTTATTGAGAGAAGATTCTTGCATTGACTAAAGAAGATTCAGTGAAATCTTGCCATTGTGCTTGTTTTTTTTTTTTTGCATAGTCTGTGATGCAAAACACTCCTGGATCCTTTTTGTTGCTTTTGTAGGCAATGTATTTTTGGACCCCCTCAATTGATAATGTGTTTGTCAACTTCACAAGATATTGCTCTTTCTCCTAACAGACTATGACAATCAGTTTGTCTCTTCACTATTCTTGATGAGCTGCCTTAAGACAGTTTGGGCTAGAGCGAAACCAGATAGAAAACTCTTTTTATTTTTTCCATAGCTTACCTAGTACACTACAAAAGGTTTTTTAAAAAAATCTACTTTTCTCTAGTGTGGCATTAGGTTTAAAAAACTAAATTTGCTGGGCAACTTACATATTTTCAAGCAAATGATTTGTGAATCAGGTCCAAGTGTTAATCCAAGCTTTAATATTTCTAATTAATTAACCTTGGCTACAGCAGCTATAAGCTGCAAAGCAAGGGATTACTGGGTGACTTATCTGCGAATAAAACAAATCCATTATTTAAACAAAATATCTTTAAAATGTTTGCCTAAAACCTACAAATGCTTTGAAGCATGTTGATATAAAAATCACTCTCAAAAGCTATTTAACTCCCTTACGATACTAAAACCCACTCAGCTTAAAAAAAAAAAAGAAAAACAAAACTCAAACTTTAAATACTTAAAGATTAATCCCCTTGTCTTAAAACTCAAATTCTAGTGTTTGAAAAGCAACTGAAGTAGAACACTTACGCAAACCAGAGGAGGCACATTACTTTCTAGAGGAAAAGTATGTTGATTGGGTTGGGATGCTTCCATTTTTTACCTACCTTTCTAGAAAAAGGTAGTGAAATAACTTCATATTTAAATAAAAGCAAAGTAATGCAAAAGTCAGAGAAATCTGACTTTATGAAGCTATAAAGAAACGTTGTCTATGATTTTATATTATTCTGCAATACAATTTCATATATTGAGTTTACCTAAAATAATGGCAATAAAAATTAAAAATAAAAATGTATACAATAATGTCAGTTCTCCTAACATGTATATTTTTAAATTACTGATCATATTCTCTAGGCTTTGAGGAGTATAAATGCAACGAAAATGAAACTGAATTTCCATTCTGCCTCTTACTACCAGCTCAATATAGCTGTAATCAATTTTGATATATTTGTAGTATTATATTCCTGGTATAATTATAAATTCATGAAAATTAAAGAAGTATTGGAAAGGTCCACATTCACTGTTTTTCACATTCATGTTGTTTTTATTTTTTATTTAACTTTTTTCTTAGAGCTGCACTTGAAGCATACGGAAGTTCCCAGGCTAGGGGTGGAATCAGAGCTGCAACTCCCAACCTATAACACAGCCATAGCAATGCCAGATCTGAACCACATCTGCAACCTACACCACAGCTTGTGACAATGCTGGATCCTTAACCCACTGAGCGAGGTCTGGGATCAAACCTGCATCCTCATGGATACCAATTGGGTTCTTAATCTGTTGGGACACAAGAGGAACTCCACATTCAGCTTATAAATTAATGGCAGTTTATAGGCAATCACAAATCCTATGCATTGCAAAATGTATATATTTTAAATTTCTGGGCTTAGAGAATATTAAGAATAAAATAGGAAAATTTGAGTAAAAATGACATATTAAACACATATTTTTTCTTCTTTCTGAGACACTAAAGAGCATTGAAGAGATTTTTAGATCACACGCTCATAAAGAGGAGGCCAACAAAAGAGGGAAAAAAAAAACCAGCCACTAAATTTTGGAGGGAATGGAGTAAATTGATAAATGGTAACTGGGTGGTTCTGTTTGGGAAAATCAATATTTTATCTCTTATTATAATGAACATGCCAGAAAATGATGAATTCTAAGAAGACAGTAAAGAGACTCATGTGACTTACATCTTAGAATCCTTCAACTCTTCAATGGAGCATCACTAAAATAAGACATGTTTTTGAAAGCAAAGAGATTCTCTAGGTGTACTTTAAACATTATGTAGGCAAAAACATCATCTCTTTCCCAATTGTAACGCAAAATTGAAAAAATAAGGCTTATTTTTGGAGCCTAAAATATAGAGTTAATGACCTACATGTTGAGCATGGCAGGCCTCTTCTAGTATTCATATACCAGCATTCTGGGACAGGACACTGACATCCAGGTAAGATGGGGAGAGTGTTCTCTTGGAAAATTATACTGTTCTGATAAGACTGACAAGAGATGTTATCAACATATATTCTCTAAAGAAACCACCCACCTAGATAATCTAGGATATAATTCATACCATTAGGAGCTTCCCAGAAGCTTTTCATTTAGTAACTATTAATTATGATCAGGCAACCAAAGATCATCTACGAAAACCCTCTAATACAAAAGGTAGAGATAAAAAGTAATAAAGAAATAAATTTAACTTGAAGGATTCACTGATTATTTGTGACAAAGTAAATATCAAATATCCTTTGCATACAATTTGGATCAATTACATTTAATTTAATGTTTGGGTAGTCCTAATTGGAAAAATCAATATTTTGAATATCTCTTATTATATGGAACAATTAATATATTGGGACTTTTATTCTTTCTTAGAAATATTCCAAGAAAGAGAGACAAATAAAATTTTAAGTAAATTAAATTTATACTATCTTTAAATTACCATATGGGGCCATTCAACACTTTTATAAATATACTACAGAACCTAAATAATCACTTTCTTACAATGAAATATTTCACTGTTTCATTAATCTATGGATTATTTCACTAGTCATCAATTAATCCCAAATAAAATTTCAAGTAACTTTTTAACAAGGAAAATGTTGGAATCACATAGAAGAATGATTTAACAGTGTAATAAATTATTCTCCTTTAGCACTTTTTTAAAAAAATGGCATTGTATTAGGTATTACATCATCTTTCACAAAGAGTAAGAGAAAAGTAGGAATTCACCTCTGCAGTGTGCTTTTAGATTTCTTTATGTAAAACTGAGAAATAAGATTTTTCATGTTTGGCCTAAAATAGAAAACAGAAGGAAACTGACAGAGGATTATATTTCACAGATAAATGGGAAGATGAATTCAAGAAGACTGATTATATTCTAGACTCTGATTATGATGATAAAATTAATCATAAAAGTGAACTCTCGGACTACTGGTCATTAGATGATATCCTACTTGATTTTTCCCAATCTCAAAAATTGATAAGACAATAATATATTTATAAAGACAAAAAACACATTCTCATGCCATTAGAACTCACTAGGAAGAACTTCATAATACAATGTTTTTGGCCAAAACCTTAGTCTAAGCCAGTTTTCTTAAAGAAAGTATAAAGTAGATTTTTTATCTTTTATGATGTTTGCATACCAAAATGTATTAACATAAAAATTAAATATTTAAGTTACTAAAATCTCAAAATTTGCTATTTCTTTCTAATTAGTCTTTTTACTTTATCCTGTTCAAAAATATATCATTGTTGGAGTTCCCATTGTGGTGCAGTGGAAACAAATCCGACTAGGAACCGTGAGGTTGCGGGTTTGATCACTGGCCTCACTTAGTGGGTTACAGATCTGGTGTTGCTGTGAGCTGTGGTGTAGGTCACAGATGTGGCTTGGATCTGGAATTGCTGTGGCTGTGGCCTAGGCCAGCAGTTTTAGCTGTGGTTAGACCCCTAGCCTGGTAACCTCCATATGCCGTGGGTGTAGCACTAAAACACACACACACACACACACACACACACTATATGTATATATCTCATTGTTTACTCTCCCTGTATTCTTATATATGTAAATTAATCATTTCTAAATATAAAGTACTAAAAGTGTCCACTGGAATCATGTGAAAATAACGATGATATTTTCTGAGGGATAATGTTTCCAGAGAGAAGGCAATGTCTCCATGAAGAGATAACAGAATACCACAAAATGGAGGATGAAATTAATAAGTGCTTTCAGAAAACACAGATATATATCATAAATGACAAAAATAATCAAACAAAATGGAAGATAAAGATAAATATCTTGTCATACATTGACTCAAAAGACAATAATTGGAATCAATTGGGCAAAGAATTGTCAGAAATATTTTCCAGAAGATACAATATGCTACTAGCTATGAGTTCTAGGAAAAGAAAAGAGGTTTGGCTAAAGGATTATCATCATTCAAGAAGAGTTAAAAATTGGAGGACAATAACTTTACAAAATGAAGGAGTTCACACAATACCTGAAATAACCTATAAAAAAATATGTTCAAGTTACATTGTTATGTAATTATAACTATGGAAGCAAAGCCACTACACGATTTCAAAGAAAATAAAAGTGATACACAGATTAAACACTACCATGAACTACAAACACACACACACACACAGAAATTTAAAACTTGTGTCACGGTTGTGAAGAGAAATAATTTTGTAACCTAAACTTTTATACCTATTATATCGACCAAATGTGAGGGCGGAATTTGTACATGAGTTATAAAACTGGCTAACAATGACAAATTTGTCTTATATAAAACTTTTAAAGTAACCTAACAGGGGATATAGCCACAAAAGGATATAAGAAGCTAGAAACAACAAAAAAAATGTGATATCCTACAAAACAAGAGATCCTACAAAATCAAACATGCGAGGGATTTACCAGTATGATGGTGAAGTGAGATCCAAGGCATACACAACAAATACAGGTTGCACAACAAATACAGGTTATAATAGTGGATTTAGAAGATACTTATGTTAAAGATTCTTACTGCAGAAGCATCTTCTCTAATTTCCCACTTATTTAAATCCAACTTAAGGAAAAGTCATATTTGTTAAGGGAGGAAACTAAATATGTAAAAACTGGCTCCCCATACTATTAAGGCATCACATCTTATAAATGAAATTGATTACTTACTCAAGGAATTATAAATCAGATATATTTTAATCTTGGTTAGGTTTTCATGTTATAGTTACAAATTAAGCTCAGTATATAAATATATAAACTTTATACAAATAGGGCATTTGCAACAATTTCTCACAATATTAACAAGCAATGAATGCTTAAGCAGTACTTTGTCATAAGTTAAATTTACTTCTTTTTAAAAATTTTTAAAATTTTATGGCACACTCATGGCATATGGTAGTTCTGGGTCCAGGTATTGAATCGAAGCCACAGCTGTGATCTATGCTACAGGTGTAGCAATGCTTAATCTTTTAACCCACTGTGCTGGACCAGGGATCTAACCTGCATCTCTGCAGTGACCCAAGCTGCTGCAGCTGGATTTTTAATGCACTGTGCCATGGCAGGAACTCTTAAATTTACTTCTATATAGTAATTTTAACTATATGAAAGAATCAATTGAATAAGTTCCTCTTTTAGTATTTTATGCATTTCAAAATTTTAGATAATTTTGTAAAACTGCTTCCTATTATCATTATTCCACAAAGCCTAGAAATCTGAGCAAATGTATTAACTTAAAGGGGCTCATATGAGGGGGCTGAAAAAGTACCAGTTTCCTGGGATGTAATCATATCCACTTAATCTCTTTCTGAGAACATACCAGAAAATCTGCACATTAAGTACTCCAGAGATTTTGATTCACACATAAATTTTAGGTTAATTTCCTTAAGAAATGATTGTTAGCACAGCTTTTTGCATAAAGTTTATTCTTCGAAAACAAGATAATTGTATAAAATGCCATTAGAGTATAGAACACTGGGCCAATTATAATTACTCATTAAACATAGGGTGATTATATAAGTAAGTTAAATAGATTGGATATAATACAATTGGAAATTTGTGGAGATTAGAGAAAACTTGTGAGAAAATGTCCTATCAAAAGAGAATAATGTATTGCCAGCAGATAGATGCCAATGAGAAATTGATCTTAGAGTTACAAAATCTTATTTTTCAAAGGGTAATGAAAATAAACATTTTAAAATTTAAAGTCTCTTGACTTTTAAATCTAGGTAATCACTCTTTTTACACACTGAAAGTCATCAATGTGGACACCAAATACAACAATTTGTGAGTAGTTGCCTTTATATAGCAGGCTGACAAGTTGTGACTGTTTATATCTTGCCATTTCCCTGTGACAGGTAAGATGCTAATTGTATCTTAAAATTTATCTACCTTGTTTATTGTCCATCCTTTGTAGTAAAAAAAAAAAAAAAAAGAAAGAAAAGAAAAAAGAACATACCAACTCTATGTATTTCCTTTGAGGGGTTGCATTTTAATGAATGTGTACCCATGTTTTCTATTCCCCCAATCATTTATAAGCAGGCACTGTTGCAATTAGAGGAAAAAGTTGAAATTCTAATAAATAGAATCTCTGATCTTCTGAGTGATTGTATAACAAACAGGACTGACCTGGGAGCACAAAACACTTAGGCATGCAATTTATGTTACAGAAGGACCAAGGTCTTTGTAGCTAGGCAATATCTAAACAGGAAAAAATAAGATTAGAGATTCAAAGAGTTATCAAAAGTGGAGTCTGGCTGCTCATTTCTCAAGCCAACCAACAAGGAAGCAAGGTTGGTGGTAAGGAAAATTTGCTTTATTTTGGAGGCTGGCCTCCTGGGTGGGTGCGGACTTCCATCTAAAGGCTGATTTCACACCCCAACCCCAACTGATAATAAGTGAGCAAGAGCTTTGGAGTTCCCCCCTGTGGTGCAAAGGGATCAGCAACATCTTGGAAGCATGGAGACGCAGGTTCAATCCCCAGCTCTGGGGCACAGCAGTTTAAGGATCTGGTGTTGCTGCAGCTATGGTTTAGGTCACAAGTGTGGCTCAAATCTGATCCCTGGCCTGGGTGGCCAAAAAGAAAAAAAAAAAAAGAAGAAGAAGAAAGAGCACAGTCAGCTCTGAAAATCATCTTGAAATTGGTCATGTAGTGGCCTGACCAGTGTCACATCACCTTGATTGTTTTAAGCACAGTTAATCTTCAGTTCCAGGGTTGGTTTGTTCCCATTTCCTTGAGGCCAATTCTTGGAATTGTGGCAACTTATGAGATAGCTATAGTCTGTTCATTACGTAGTTAACCTCTTCCACCTGGTCGGGGTTTCAGTTTCCACAAGATATAGCTCAGAATATTATCCATTGCCCTTGAGATAAGGAACTAAAGGTTCTTGACTTTGCCTACTAATTAAACTTTTTATTGTTTTGCTCTGTTTGTTTACCTTTGCTTCTGTACTTTCTCACTTCTCTGAGTAAACATTCTTTGGATAAAGTTTTTCTACAGACTAAAGATAGGTGAGGGGAAGAGCACATGGTTGTGCTCTTTTTCAAAAGTACTTCAAATTCACTACAAGAACATTCTAGAAACATAAGCCAGGGAACTATGATCATTTTATCTGTCTCTTCTTTCACTGTTTATTTTCCCAATCCTGACCTTCACCCTGCCTCCAGCCTTTCATTGGAAAGGCATAATAATTAGTTAGGGGTGTGAATATAGGCTCAGTATTGTCAAACTTAATATTATAATAACATATCTACTGATACAAAGATGCTGTAGAGCCCAGATCCAAACCATTTCTTCAATTTCCCCTTCCCATTCAACCCCACTGAAAGATAAATTTCATGAGGGAAGAACACAGATTAAAACTCTGTTCCCAAGTGCAGAGAAAGGAGCCTATAACATAGCAGATGATAGACATGCATTTGTTTAAAGATGGAGTAACAGTATATACAGTGATATATACTGGATTCTTTCAGATATTCAATATATTTGGGTTTATTTTGTGTAGACATGTTTAAACTTTTTTTTAAAAGGTTGTATTGGAAGTGAAAGCATCAATTGCAATAGATTATTGTTTGACTGCCTATATGTGTTAACAATGTGTGATGTGCTGTAAGGGTGGATTTTTAAAAAAACCATCACCCTCATAAAATTATCATCATTTGGGGGGTACTGATGAACCTAACATTAATCAAGCACAATGTGACACCTGCTGCAATAAGAACCAGAGATGACAAGGTGGATGGTATACCTAAACCAGGGTTGAGGGGCCAAGGATTTCCTGGAGGAAACCATTTTTAAACCAAGACTTGGAAGATGAATAGTAATTAGCTAAGGGAAAAGTTCTGGTCATTAAAGTTAACAAGGAAGGAAAGAGCAGCAATCAGGGTCTACGTTGTATTAATAATGCTGTAAGCCGTTTGATCTTTACCCTTGGAGGGACTGAGTGTTTACAGATCATCACTGAAAGATTGTGTTTTTACTAAGTTATGTCACAATACCAGAGAAGTTGTACTGAGGCCATCAAGATGGATGCTTTTCCAGTAATACAGGAGAGAGATGGTTTTATAGAAAATTACCAGAAGTAATAGTATGATGAGAACTGGAGAGATTTGTACACTTGAAGTTGCTGTGTGCTAGGTAGAGGTGAATATCAATGATTTCATAGGGTTTAATATGTGAAATTGATAGAATTTCTTGATTTATTTGAAAAGGAACCAACTATGACACTGAAGTTTCTGGCTGGTAGCTACTGGTAGTTATATGATTACAGAGGATGTTTTCTCATTAATAAAACCTTTAAAGGGTAACTCTTTGCTATCTTAACCTTTCCAGCATTGAAACTAATAAACTAATGAGACATTCACACTTTTCTTCTCTGTAAAATATTTGACTTCTCCATATTGAGTTTCTTCTGGTTTCACATTTGTGGAAATATGTCTGTTTGCTAAGAAATATAATGTGGTTTGGAGAACACTCTTACCTTGTTTAGGTAAGACCTACTTGTTGAAGAATAAATTCAAGAATTATTGTTACATGCACACACATAGAAGATAGTTGATAACATGTGGAAAATGAATAATGATATATTTATTTTAAAAAGACATATTTTTCAATAAAATATTTATGAGAGACATTTTTCTATGTCACCTGTCATTTTCAAAGCTACTGAGCAAAATTCAGTCCATAAGGAAGAGGACATTACCAGAAAGGGCAATAACATATGTATTCATACATGTATATTCACCTACCTTATGTTAATTTATAATTTCTCTAGCCTAGAGTGAGTTGGCTACTTCAGCTAACATTATCTTAGAAATATAAACTAAACAAATGTTAGGACAGATAGAGATTCTGTATTTTCATTGATTTTAAAACATATTATTAAAAACAGGGAGATTTCATAGCATTGTAAAATCTATACTAAAAAATATTTCAAATATATACTAATTTTAACAGTTTGTTTAATGTTTAACATAATAGAACTTAGCTCATTTTAAGTAATTTAGTTTCTGTAGTAGTCTGCTATAACACAGAACCACAAATGGTATCACTTATTTGCTGGAACTTGCTCAGTGTTATAGTTAAAGCTCTATGTATCTGTCAAGCTGTCTTTCCCTCACTGGAGAGCCTGTCAGAAATAATCATTTCATGGTCTCACATTCACAAAGGCGCAAACCTCAGATATTCTTGCCTTTTTATGTCAAAAATTGTGCAGGCATGAAATGTTTAATAAAATGACTATGGACACACAAGTAAGCCCCTTCTTTTTGTTTTCTGTGTTTTGTTCTGTAGTATTTTTCCAAGAGTAGGTTCTGAAATACAGATAATTTGCAGATTTTACAAGGTGGGACCAGGACAATTTATTATGCTTACTTAACATGAAGTTAAGTAAGAGAAACTTCTATTACATCACTGGACATTTTGTAGGTAGCATCCCTAATATAAAGTTATTGGAAATGTTTATTAAGAGCTAATACCTCTGAGATTTTGTTTAAATGAGAAATTTAGCATAGATTTATTATCTTTATGCATGTCATAAAGGGAGAATGACAATAATGTTCTTATAAGTCAATGCAAAAACACTGAAATATGCACATACTAGAGAAAACAGAACCAATTATTTTATATATTATTACAGGGTCACACATAGTTTAAGTAAACCATTAAAAATAATCACAGAGATGTTAGAAATTAAATACAAGTTTATGCTATTCAAAGTCTTGTATCCTACAAAATTCCTTTATCAGCATTTGCAAGGATGTTTAAACTATGTAAAATTGTACTACACCTGTATCTGTTTTTTTGTAGATGCAAAAGAAGAAAGATGAAAATTTAAAATATAAATATATTTCTTTCTTATCTTGATGATATATATTTCAACAGCATTCTGTAGGCTTAAGTATCAAGGCCAAATACTGAAATTTTATTTGTTAGAATAATGGAACATGATATTTTAGGTCCACAAGATAATTCCCAACATACTCATTCCAAAAAAATGATAAAACTTCTAGTGGTGCAACATTCAAATTAGTATGAAGATGATATAATTTCATTGAGAAAAATTCTAATTTCTATGTTAATTTTAGGAGATTACACAACAGATGTTCATTTAGGATACAGCCTTAATGGGAATTATAAAGACATCTACCAGCAGATTTTATCCTTGCTATTGACTCCTAAAATATTTGTTGAAAACATGGACAGCTTGATTTTGTAGTGGTGAAATTTGCTTCTGGAGTTTCAGAGTGGTGCCAGAACTTATTTTTAAATTAATTAATAAATTAATTAGTCTTTTATTTTTAGCAAGCTTCTCAGTCCTTGTTAAATCTGATGATCAATTCAGTTGCAGAACCACTGTTTTAAATAGGAAAAGAAATTTCCTGGTGTTTGTTCAGAATATCAATTTTTTTCCTCTAGGTAGTCACCTTTATTCTAGCCCACTGAAGTGAACAAATGGCCATATAACTGGAACTAAAAGAAAATGTCAGAAAAGGGATTTAGATGTAGCACTCAGGACTAGTTTGCTCCCTGGGTAATAACTTACCCAATAATTAGAATGCTTGGTTTCCTATTTTGACTCCATTTCTGGTTAGCTCTGAGTTTAAATAAGGTACCCAACTTCACCAAATTTCATTTTCTTTATCCTTAAGAATTATAAAGATATTAATCAGTTGGGAAGAGAATTAACAGATCAATACATGTTACAATATTTAGAATAATGTTTGGTATATTGAGTTTTTTATAAACCTTTATAATTTTTATTTTATTATTACTATTATTATTTAATGTCAAATTAGAAAGCATACTCACTAACCTAGAATATCCCTATGGGGAAAAAAATGACAATTCCTTGGTCTATTCATAATCCCACAATATAAATGTAGTGTTAAAGCATAATTATATAATGAAACAAGAGTGATTATCCTGGTTGGAGTAAGTCATAGACATACAGGTAATCTTATATAAAAGCAAAAATAAGCAACCAAACTAAACAAAACAAGAACAAAAAAATTTTCCTTGGTCACACATTGCTTTCCCAATGAGACATATGCATGAATAGAACAACACTTCTATTTTATTATTCTCAGTTAAAATATAAACATTTCCTTGCCAAGAATGTGTTAATTTTGCACACAACATGCTTTAAAATGTGAAGACCTTCAGGCAAAAAATAGTAAAAGGTTTGTTAGAGTAAATGTAGGAATAGCCTTTTTCCTACGAAACAAAATGACCTATATAAGATTTACATAATATGTGGCATTGAAATTCAAGTTCCTAACTCCCATTCCAAAACTCTTCTACTAAAATTAAAAGAGGAATTTTTTTTAAAAGGATGTAATTTGATATGCATTTCATTAAATTTTCTCTTTTTCCATGGTTTCTGTTACTAAATCCAATAAAATTTTAATGTAGACTTATTTGTTTTTATCACTTATGTATTCTTCCTATCCATATATTATCTCCCACTTACCAACTGTCAATCTTCCACCCCTTCATTCATTTAATATTCACCCTTACATCTGATCTCTTTCAAAATGTTTCTATACTACTGAGGAAATTAAATCAAAAAATTATAAGATCTTAAGCAAACGGTTATTACATTAAATTTATCAAAGATAAAAGTAATTTACAACAGATAGGAAAAGTTTTACACATGTGTTGAAAGTTTAGTTAAAAATGTTAATGAATAAAATGTAAAAGTGTAAGGAATCCATTTAGTAGGGTTTATAGGAATTATAGTTTCTGGACCATTGGTGTATTTTCTAGATATTCTCTGAGCAGAGTGAGGCCAAAATTACCATTAGAAAAGTAGAATGGGATTTCCTGTCGTGGCGCAGTGGAAACAAATCCTACTAGGAACAACGAAGTTGCAGGTTCAATCCCTGGCCTTGCTCAGTGGGTTAAGGATCCGGCGTTGCTGTGAGCTGTGATGTTAAGTCGAAGATGTGGCTCAGATGCTGCATTGCTGTAGCTGTGGTGTAGGCAGGCAGCTGCAGCTCTGTTTGGACCCCTAGCCTGGGAGCCTCCACATGCCACAGGTGCGGCCCTAAAAAGCAAAAAAAAGTAGAACGTATTTCCCTTGGGGGGATATTTACGGATAACAGAAAGAATGAAAGAATTCCCTGGTGGCTCAGCAGGTTAAGGATCCAGCATTGTCACTGTTGTGGTGTGGGCTGGATCCTTGTCTGTGGGGCACAGCCAAAAAGAAAAAAAAAGAAAAAGAAAAAAAAAAGCAAGCAAGCAAGCAAGCAAGAAAAGCACACAGGTTAGGATAAATTAAAACAAAATGTTCATTTATAAAGTTGCCAGTTTTAATGCATACATTAAGGAAAATTTGAGAATATGCTATTCTAAGCAATTTAGGCTATTCTAGCGTAACTATCAAGGAAATACTCCATACCTTTAAAAAGATATATACAAAATAATTCTGAGTGTGTATTAAAGATTTGGAAGCATGCAGGAGTGAAACTGTGTTCTAAAGTCTATTTTCCTTTTCTAGAAATGTTTTTGTGTTTATGCTGGTTTTAAAGAGGTTTTTTTCGTAAGTGAAGCTTGATTATAAGACAAATTTAAAACTATTAAACTAAAATTAAGTTTACTAATATACTGAACTTGTTTGCCAAGATTAAAACTTCTATCACATACTCATATTAGAGATGGTCCCAAGTTGATCTTTTTTCAAGGAAAAAAAATCCATTGAAAAATGAAGTAACATTAATAGATTATGATCAAGTGCTAATATATAATCATTATAGAACATTGCTTATAGCACTGGGAGAAAGAATGTTGAAAAATTATCAAAAAGATCCTGAAGGACTGTATCTTAAAATAAACAGGTCCTGGGATTTTGAGATCTACAACTTTCCCAATGGCATTACCAATTTAATTCTACAAATACAAACTAGCTTATTATTCTATATTATTTTGTAAAACTATATTTTATCTGTTTTTATGGACTTCCAATATGATATCAATTATTTCAATTAAATATTATTTAGGAAAACATTTTAATCAAGTAATATTCCCAGAAAATGGACAACAAGGAAGTTACAATTAAGTTTTACCAGTTATTCTAACTACAGTTTGCTAGAGTGGGAAAATAAAATACCTTAATAGATCATGAATATATAACCATAAATGTATTAGTAATATATTGATAATATATATCAATACTACAATACATTAGTATTGATTATTATATCATTAATCCACAAACTATTTTATTGGATGTCCCACGTTTCTATCTAAGGATTAAAGGAGTAATAAAAATAGGTATACATAATTTTCTGATTCCTAAAATAGCACTTAAAATATAAACTTAAGTAAAAATTGTAGCGTAAGCTCACATAATTGAACTTCGAAAAGGAAAACTTGTTTCAGTGTACTTTGTCTTTTTCTTATTATGTAAAACTAATTTTGGCAATCTTTGCATTAGGAAACTATGCTATTTAATATTTATAAATTTTTGTACAATTTGTGGTTAAGTTTATCATTTAAAGAGAGTCTCAAAATGCTAATGTTTTGTATTCAGATGTTAACACCTAGGTCTGTAATTGTGTTGGATAATTGCTATGATTCAGGTGTGATGCTAATGAAATACTTTTAAAAGATAATAAGAAGTCCACGGTTAAGTGACATAATAAAAGACAGTGAGATGCTATGACTATCAGACAGAATTGAAGTTTGCACCATATCCTTGCTCCAATTAATTTAAAAAAAAGTTTAGCAGCTTCTTTGTTTATTTTTTGTTTGTTTATTTGTTTTTGGCCATACCTACAGCATATGGAGGATCCCATGCCAGTGATCGAACCCACACCACAGTAGCAACCCAGGCTACTACAGTGACAATGTCAGATCCTTAGCCTGCTGGGTTACAAGGGAACTCCTTAGTACCTTCTTTTAAAAAGTTAATTTCTCTTTTCTGCTTTTCTCCTCTATAGCTCATTTAGAAGGGATGAAGGAAAATATCCATATATGACAATGAAATAACTGACTACATCTTGACAACTAAATGCATAATAGTAGTAGAGTCCTTGTGATAAAAAGGAAATTTAAATCATATTCATCAATCTGTAAAGTGCATTATTTAAGCCCTATCTAAATTAATTCAAAACCAATCATATAAGATGTCAACTTTAAAATATAAAAATAAATGAAGTTTCAATATGAATCACAAAAGCATATTTCTACATTTGAGAGGTCTTTGTTAATACTTTACATCTGTGATTTGTTCTATAACAATATGGAAAAATATGAACTCAAATACAAATTGTGTCTTCCTTCATTTGCAGTATCTGCTTTCACTGATAATGATCTTAGCTGTGTCAAATCTTTCCACAGTTGCTAATACTCCATTTTTTACTATGTATTTCTGAGTCAATGGCACAGAAGCTTTCAAAAAAATGTTTGTGTTATATAGTTTCTTGGAATATTTTTCCAAGATGGATATTAGATACTCTGAAACCTGAACCAATTCCAACTGTCCAGTGACATCCCCCAACATGAAATCTATCCTCCATGCAAACTAAATTGCTTACCATTACTCTAAAACACCTCATACATTGTTTATTTGTTAAAATATTTTTCCTTGTTTATGGATACCTTGCCTTATTTTTGCTTATCTATAATAAAAAACACTAATTTTCAAGAAATTTGTCACTATCCAACTTGATATCTTTCTTAATGCATACCCTATCCTTAAATAGCATTGGAATTTCTCTTTTTATCACCAGTATTTCTTATTTTCAAAAGCTTATTACCATGCCTATGGATTTACTCATTTTTTCACAAATTCTTATCACTGCTCATGATAACATATTTTGACTGCACTTTTCTACACCTAAGCTTCTTCAGGGCAGGGACTGAAGTTTATTCATAAAATAATAAGATAATTTCATAATACATTATTCATAATATTTTGAATAACATACACAAAGGAGAGAGTGGGTTAAATAATTTGTTTAAAGGACAGTATTTAGCTGTTTTTGTTCCATTCTCCACATAAATGAAGACTGCAGTCTATTCTGATATCTAGCCATAAAAATGCCAAATCCTGGGTCTCTGACTATCAGAAACATGACACAAAGTTTAAAAGTGGAAAACTGAGTACTTGATGTACTGTATATATTCTTGATGTCTTGGAAATGTTGGCATGTTTATATTCTTCATATTGTAAGTGATACCCTTTGGAGCTCTGTGGTATATTTCATACTTCTCACTTTGCCAGAACTATTGATTATCAATTAATCTCATTTTAAATGCCTTGTCTTATTTACTTTATCATTGAAGTCATGCAAAATTCTAACTATATCAACTACTTGCTTTAAAATACATAATTGTTCTGGCAATCTCACTTCTAGGCATACATCCAGACAAAACTGGAATTCAAAAAGATACATGCATCCCTATGTTCACTGCAGCACTATTCACAATAGCCAAGACATGGCAACAACCTAAATGTCCATTGACAGATGAATGCATTAAGAAGATATGGCACAAATACACAATGAAATACTACTCAGTCATAAAAAAGATCAAAATAATGCCATTTGCAGGAACATGGATGCAACTAGAAATTCTTTTTTTTTTCTTTTTTTTTTTTTTTTGGTCTTTTGTCTTTTTACCGCTGCACCTAGGGCATATGGAGGTTCCCAGGCTAGGAGTCTAATCAGAGCTGTTGCTACTGGCCTACACCAGAGCCATGGCAATGCCAGATCCGAGCCGCATCTGTGACCTATACCACAGCTCACGGCAGTGCCAGATCCTTAACCTACTGAGCAAGGCCAGGGGTTGAACCCTCAACCTCATGGTTCCTAGTCGCATTTGTTTCTACTGCGCCACAATGGGAACTTCGCAACTAGAAATTATCATACTAAATGAGGTAAATCAGCAAAAGAAAGAAAAATACCATATTACATCACTTACAAGTGGAATCTAAAATATGGCACAAATGAAACTATATACAAAACAACAACAGGCTCACAAATATGGGGAACAAACTTATGATTGCTAAGGAGAAGAGAAGGGGAGTGGTATCAATGAGGAGTTTGGGGTTGGTAGATGCAAACTATTATATTTACAATGAATAGTCAATGAAGTCCTCCTGTACAAAACAGGGAATTATATTCAGTCTCTTGGGATATAATGATGGAAGATAGTATGAGAAAAAGAATATATACATATGTATATATGTGTGTGTGTGTATAGTGTGTGTATGAATGTGTGTATGTGTATATATACATACATATGTCTGGGTCAGTATGCTGTACAGCAGAAATTGGCACAACAATATATATAAACTATAATTAATTTTAAATAAAAGGAAATGTAATTGTTCATCTTGACAAGATAACTAAACTAATATATCTCCTTAGTGGTGTATTTGTCAAATACAATTCACAAAAAAAAAAGATGATAAATGTATTCAGCTGACCTAAATCACCACATAATCCTTATATATGTAATCACTTCCTAAGTTTACATGCAGCCAAACAAAAAACAAAAATATGTGTGATTGTTATTTTCATATTTTCTTTTTATTTATGCATTATTTCATACTATATCTTTAATTTTCAGTGCTGAATCAAACATGTCTTCTAGGATATATGAAAGGATCCCCTCCTTTCAAAAATATTTTAAATACTTCAGAGGTATGCTCCTATTGTATTTCTTCTACCACTGTTTCATACTCTTTTATTTGGTCATGCAACTATCTATCCCCTTTACACATAATATTCTTTTTGTTGTTGTTGTTGTTGTTTTGTCCTTTTTAGGGCCGCACCCACGGCAAATGGAGGTTCCCAGCCTAGGGTCTAATTGGAGCTGTAGCTGCCGGCCTACGCCAGAGCCACAGCAATGCCAGATCCAAACTGCATCTGCAACCTATACCACAGCTCACAGCAACCTTGGATCCTTAACTCACTGAGCAAGGCCAGGAATAGAACCCACAACCTCATGGTTCCTAGTCGGATTCATTTCCGCTGCATCACGATGGGAACTCCTATACATAATATTCTTGAAGATGGACACTATGAATGGCTTATTCATTATTGAGGTTCTTTACTCAGAAATCTTCACTTGGATAATTATTATTCTGAATGAACATATTTCAAGTAATAACAAGAAATTCAAATTTTTTCTCCTAAAATAAACTCTAGCAAAGTCAAAATTGAATGCTTTAGTGCAGGAATTTATTAGTCCATTTATTTAAGCGCAACCTAATGAGGTGCCAATGGCTAAATACCTGGATCTTTCCAATATTCAAGAGTCCTTGAAATAAATGATCTTCACTGAAGACTGAGACTTAAGAGACATTGTGGGATGCAGCTAAAGTAGTCTTCAGGGGAAATTCTATAGAGTTATGTAATTGAATTTTATATATTACATTAGATAAAATATCTCAATCCATAAAATAAGAAACCAGAAGATTCAAACTATTACATTTAGAGTGGATAAACAACAATAAACAAAACCATACATACACACACACATATATATATGTATATGCAAAGACAACCATACATACACACATATATATATGTATATGCAAAAACTACTATGAAGTATTTATAATCTTATCCTTTGCATATACTTATATATATATAGCGTCTATTCCCATTTTTTTCAGAAATATATTTAAATAAGTTTTGAGCAGTCATATTGTGGTAAATATATCAGTCATAACTGCACTATTTCTAGTCTGCATTTTTATCTGGAAACATATCCAAGAGTTATTTAACTCTGAAGTATGACATCAACAAGAGGGTCAATTAAGAATGCCACAGTAATTATTATTAAGGGAACATGCATGAATACAGAGATATAAAGTAGACAGATAGATATATACAAATAGTCTTTAGAATCCTTTAATAAACTTCCCCTTCCTCTTACTTAAGCCAAAATGATTATATGGTTAATATATAGTCTTGGAGAAAAGTTTGTCTGATTCAGCAAAGAATTATGTTTTCCTTAAACTGGCCAGATCTGAAGTATTCTATATTAATCAAGCTGTGACCAGGCTATACCAGTGCCAGCTGACCTTGTCATCAATTTGGATCAGGACCTTTATCATGCATTGAGGTACTTAAGCTTATACACTGGCTAAAAGTTCATGTTCAATTCAATGCCTTACCTAAATTTCATATTGCTAAAGAGGCTCTACTCTCCAGTGGAAACCATAAAACTCTGCTTTCTTGTTTATTTATTAACTTAGAAGCCTATTTTCTCTCTTTTTACGGTTATTTCTGTGCATCTCCAGACTTTCTACAGGAAGATCTGAGTGTCTGCTCTCAGTCAATGTCCTCTCATATTCCAGTTGAGAGGGTAATTTATGCTTATTTTCATGGAAGAGATTCAGGTAGCAGAATTGTGGATGCTTATTGCCATTTTCCTGCAGCACTAGTAAATACCAAACCTTTTCACAGACATTGAGAGGATAATCCTTTTTAACTTATTAGTACACATTACCAAATTAATTATAGGTTCCTGTTTCCATGATGTTAATCTTAACTTATTCAGAGTACATTTGTTCTTTCAATAAATTGTACCAATGTGCCACATTTTTGATTTTTTACATAAATATATACAATATTGAAGGAATAAAAACATGCTCACATCAATTCACTGAGGGGTTGAACATGCAAGCAACTTTTAGGTAGAAAATAGACAAAGGTGAGAAAATGACACAAGTTTTCACATTTTTTCTGCAAACTGTATGGAAACATCAATCTGGGCAACTCCAGATTTGTATGCCTTAATTCCTGATAAACACTAATGCCAGACAATGATTGTCCAAGGCACATGTTTAAGAGAGAAATAATTATGTGACTAAGTATCTGGGGGGGGGCTCATTTTATTTTCTAACTTTTATGGTTTAAAATCTGACGTGTGAGGATAATTGAGTCAAAGTACAGTCCATAATGTGTGTACTCTTCAAACATCTCATTTTCTCCAAATATGTGGGCTCTTAACTGAATTCAATTCCTAATCATTACATCAATTTCTATAAGAAAATACTTTTTAATAACAAAGGTGATAGAATTGCGTTAATAGCTCAAAATATAATTTATGTATTTAACTAGTAACTATGAAGTACTTATAATCTGATCCTTATATTATGGTTATGGAGGCAACATTACAATAAATTATATGTAGGTTATATTATTAATAATGATACAGGGTCAGGCTATAATTCTCTGAAAAGTTGTTTTCAAGAGATGATATTTTTCAATTGCTGTTTTTATAACTTAACTTTTTCATGGAATACAGGCATGTCTTTTCTACTTCATTCTGTTAGTATGAGGTTGGACATTTTGTTACATTTAAAAAACATGATGCAGTTCATTATTGTCTTATTATTACCATCAAGTAATTTCTTCACAAGGAGCAGTAAAACTCCTCTTTCCTATCAATTGCATTCAACTGAGTCAATAACAAGCATTTCACAGCTACTTTTACAAATACTAAATCTAGTAAAGGCAAGTAAATGTTCTAAATGTCATGATCATTGTATATATAATTTAATCATGCCATCAAACATTCTTCTAGTTTTCAGACTAGTTTATTTCCACTGAAAAAGTTCATGTGCCTAGAATTAGCCAATGCAATAAACTGAACTGGCCCTTTTGGCTCATAAAATATTTACTATGTCCTAAAATGTCAAAATATTTTAGCCTAGTGTTTTCAAAAACTATCATTTATAGAGGTGAAGAACTGGGTTTTTTCCTTGAAGCAGATAATAAAAACAAACTAATGTTTTAAAATTTATGTATTTTAAAATCCATGAAATCAAGTTTCATTTCACATTTTCTGTATATAATGTAATGTCTTTATTAATAAAAATTTATCTGACACACTTCTCATTCCTAAAAAGTAAAGTAAAACTTAGTCAAAATGTTAAGCTTTGCTCAAGAGAAGTCATTCTAATTTGCAACAATTCTACATTCTCTTGCATTTAATAACTATTCCCTCCACATCCAGAAGGCCAGGTGCAGTGATTATATGCCACAGTGGGGAATAAGCTTTTTCTTTCACTCCACCAGCATTTCATATATATTTTCTTTCTTTAACCCACTTATTTATAATAGGCTTGAAGGAAGAATGGCTTCTCAGATATCAAAAGGCAGTGAAGCAGCTAACATAGAATTTCATAAGGTTTTTGCTGGGTGGCAGAGCAGCATTAGCTGCATAAGTAGAAGCATCGCTGGGTGCACTTGGCCTTTATCGCTAATTCCAGGGCACAGTTCTCTGGTGCATGGCCAGTTCTCTAATCAGGAGACAACAGAGAAGTTGCATAATGATGATTTTAATGATCATTTTTGGATAGTGAAGATCTAATGGTTACTATCTCAATGTTTAATGATGAAAAATAAATGACTGTGCATACTTCTGGAAATATATTTGAAATTCAGGTTTCAGGTCTTTCTAATAAGTAAATTAGGCAATATTTTGGTATTACAAAAGATACATAAGGAAGAGTTTTCCACAGATGTCTTCAAAATGAAGAAGAATCTTGTATATAAAATAAATGATAAATAATTTTAATACTAGGATTAAACTTAATCAAATATATGTACATGATTTTAAATGCATTTGTGATTTTATTTTCACTGTAAAAATGGAGTGAATATGGCATATGGAGGTTCCCAGGCTAGGGGTCGAATCGGAGCTGTAGCCACCGGCCTACGCCAGAGCCACAGCAACGCGGGATCCAAGCCACCTCTGCAACCCACACCACAGCTCACGGCAACGCCAGATCGTTAACCCACTGAGCAAGGGCAGGGATCGAACTCGCAACCTCATGGTTCCTAGTCGGATTCGTTAACCACTGCGCCACAACGGGAACTCCTGAGTAAGTTTTTAAAGTTATTTTCATTGAGTCTGCATATGTGTGACAATTAGATGGTCTAGCCATATAGGATCAAAATTCCATCACCTACTGCTCATAATCTCATAGTAGTTAGATTTGTTGGTATTACTTACAGATCTAACAAAAATTAGTACAATGATCTTGAGTACAAAGTATAATTTGAGTCTCAGTTTTCTTATTCCTAAATCAATGGTGTAGGAATACATTAAATATATAGACCCTGCAGACTCTCCTAGTCATATACTTCTGTAATTATTTACATCCATGAATATCATATGTATTAGAATTTAGATCTAAAACACACATATTCTGTCTAGTTTGTCATTTTACTTTGAAATTTCATATTATTATTTAAAAACTAGAAGTACACGGTGTAACTAACACAAATAAGAAGAAATTAGTTAACAATAGGAACTTCTTTTAAAAAAATAAGACAGAAATGAAGTTATATTATTTGAAAAGGCTTTTCTTTCTTTCTCCAATCGCATGCATACACACACCCCAATGCACATAAATATGTGCCTTCATATAATACACAAGTCTAAGTATATCCCTCACTATCAATTTTACCTTGTGTCTGAGGCAAGAACCCTGAAGTATAAAAGATAAAAGGTTTTTTCTTTTATTTATTTTGCTACCATTTTTTCTTGTTCTCTTATAGTTCTTCGAGATTTAAAAAAATGTTAATGTTAAGGAGCCATACTGTAGGCATTGGAAAAAAGGGAGCACTTCTGTTTTACTAACCTGAGAAAAATTAGGAAGCTTTGTTATTTCTTCCTACAAGCACTATCCAAAGCTCTCAGTGTTAATTTTTGTATGAGAAACTCCTACATTACGTTTTCAATTGTAGACATTTTTAACTTGATGCTACGTCTTTGCTCACTCTCCTTCAAATTTTCCCTCACAATTTCCAATGTTTTATAACACCAATGTTATATGGTATTTTGTGGTTTAATTTTTTATTATACTCAAAGTACTATATGCAACATGATTTTTTTTTTGTTATTATTATTTTTTTTTTATTTTCCCACTGTACAGCAAGGGGGTCAGGTTATCCTTACATGTATACATTACAATTACATTTTTTCCCCCACCCTTTGTACTGTTGCAACATGAGTATCTAGACAAAGTTCTCAATGCTATTCAGCAGGATCTCCTTGTAAATCTATTCTAAGTTGTGTCTGATAAGCCCAAGCTCCCGATCCCTCCCACTCTCTCCCCCTCCCATCAGGCAGCCACAAGTCTCTTCTCCAAGTCCATGATTTTCTTTTCTAAGGAGATGTTCATTTGTGCTGGATATTAGATTCCAGTTATAAGTGATATCATATGGTATTTGTCTTTGTCTTTCTGGCTCATTTCACTCAGTATGAGATTCTCTAGTTCCATCCATGTTGCTGCGAATGGCATTATGTCATTCTTTTTTATGGCTGAGTAGTATTCCATTGTGTATACATACCACATCTTCCGAATCCAATCCTCTTTTAAAATATCAAATAATTACCATACAGCTTTGTTACAAAAATAGATTTCTGGCCATCATCCATCCTCTCCTTAATCCCCATCTCCAATAACCCCTTTAATTATTTAAAAGTCTTCACTACTTGTCTCCTATGGCAGACTTCTAATTTCCCCCCACTACCTATTCTGCCCTTATTCCATTTAGCAATAGGACTCTGTGCAAGCTAGAAGCCTCCCTTCCCAGCCTGTCTTATTGCCAGATGTGGCCCTGTGACTAAATTCAAGCCAATGGCAGAGGAACAGATTCTCATCACAAATTTTAAAAATGAACACTTCATTGGTGCAGGTTTGATCCCTGGCCTGGGAACTTCCACATGCTGTGGGTGCAGCCAAAAAACAAAATAAACAACAAAACAATTTTTTTTTAAATTAAGATAATGATCTTCCATTTGCTTGCTTTCTTCATTCTCAAGTACATCAAATGCAGTGCTGGTAAACCAGCTTCTTTCAAGCAGGTAAGACGCTCTGGAGGAGAGCAGAGTAGTAAGAATGAAGAAACCCAAGTACCTAGGTATGTTCATGGAACATAACCAGTTATGGAGCCTGACTGTCCAGCTACAATAGACTGTTCTGGGAAACAGAACTACACTTCTTACATACATTTAAGTGTATGAAATGTGAAGTTTTGCTGCAATTAAAAAAAATAGCCTATATCCTTTTTAATGCTGAAATTGGCATTTCATTTTTTTAATTTGAAGACATTTTATTTAAGGTACAGAATCATTAACTATTATTATATAATAAAGTAAAACTAACACAACATTGTTTTACTCTGATAGCCAAGGATTGCTTATTGTGGCAATTAATGTGTTATTTAAGAGTTTCAGACTAGAACCCATAAAATATTTCTTCTGCCTTTCCGGATTATAAAAAGTCTCAGTCTACTTAAAGGAAAGACCACAAGCTAGTTGGAAACCCATCTTTGAGACCATCAGTGTAGACTGAGTCATTTTCAGATAATCTTTTGCTTAACAAACATGAATTGCATGTCTTCAGCTTCTTAGTTCACTGACACAAGTTATAAAAGAATCTTAGTTCATTGACACGTTATAAAAGAAATACAGATCTCAAACTTCTCAAATACGTTAAATACAGAGAGACAAAGTATTGTGCTGTTTTCAAATTATAAACTCACCAATTAAATCTTCATAAGACTAAGGGAAGAATTTAGAGCTGCAGTTTCTCCTACCATTCTCCAGCTTCCTGGCTTCACACTGTGGCTGGTGGCATCACAACTGGGATGTTGCTGTAAGAAAAGAACCAAACTGGTTATACAGCCAAGTAGTGAACTGTAGGAAAATACTGCCTGTGGTGACCTGAGCCAGATATCCTGAGCTTTAAGATAAATGAAGTGGAGAAGACTCTTGGGAGTGTCTCCTGTTGAAGGGGTGGGTATGGTGTATTTAAAGTAAAGAGTGTGCATTTAGACACTGAGTGGCAGGAGAGTGGATTGCGAAGGACAACACTAATTGTTCCCAATATCAAAACTTCCTTATAGAATAGTAGGAACACCCGTGTCTTAGCAGGTATACAGTTACCCAGATGGAAACTACATTGTCCAGCCTCTCTTCCACCCAGATGTGACCATGAGATTAATTTTCCGTCTAATGGAGTGTGAGTTAAATTCTCAGGTCATGTTATTTAAAAAGGAAGGTACCTGTCTTCCACATTCTCACTTTCCCATCCATGTGTTAGAATGCAGCGGGGTAGTGCTGTCCAGTCAGCTCTAATCAAATAGATTGGATAGCATTTCCTGAAGACGGAGGAAAAAGATACCCGGGACCTGGATCCTTGGAAGACTATGCAGAGTAAAACTTCTTACCTAGTTTTGAACTGCCTATCCTTCACCTTATAAAAGTAAATCTCTGTTTTATCTGAACCACTCTAAATGTTTATGGTATCCTGACATGAATTCTTAACTAATACACAGATAATTTTCTAAGTGTTATGCTTAAAGTTTTTGGTTTTTTTTTGGTTTTTTGCTTTTTTATCAGCTTGAGATATATTGCATTTATCTCTTCCTTTGATAGATAAGGACATAACTGACAGATTTTTTTTTTTTATCCCTTCCCACTACTTAAAGGGTCAACTGTATACAGTTCAAAAAGTACATTGGTATTTCTATTTAATATTCCATTGCCCACAACATTATTTCTACTCTTATTTTATATGTTAAGAGTATTAGTCTTCCCTAACTTCCATCTACCTTTCCTCCCAAATTTCAAGTTCCCAGACTTAACAACTATGTCTTTTATATCTTCAATGATGATAGCAATTCTTATTCTCTTTGTAACACTAGTTAAATCTTTTGCGATTTCAATTTGATTTTCAACTGTGGGATTTAAATTAATTCTCAGCATTGAAAGTAATTACTAAATTTTAGAATTCTATGGCTATCTAAGAATATTCATTTTTGAGAAAAACATTGTGCTAGCACTGGATTTCTCTTATGCCTGAGTTTAATGTCACAACCCAGTGCCACTCAAGAAATGTTCCTAGAAATAGAGATATTTTCCCTAAGAGATCTCCTTCCTGATGAATTCCATTCAGTTGATTCATTGTAATGCAAACTTGTCTAGAATTTTAGTACTTATAATTTCATGGGACTCCCATTTATTCCTGTTCTGAGTTGGACCATTCTTTCCCTAGTCTTTGTTCTTGTTTTATTCCTTAGTACCACTGGGAAGGGGAGTAGAACCTGAAGATAAGTGGAAATAGTGGAGATAAGTGGAAATAAAATTATCAGTAAAAATTACCTTCTCTTAAATTCTGAAGCAGTTTTCCAATAATTTCTTAATAACTATTAGAAGAATTTTTTAACAGTTTAATTCATTTTCTGTAAGATTTATTATTTATCTAAAATAATAGATTTAGATTTTGTATCTTTTAAAATGGTATACCAATATATATTTTGACATAATTGAAATATTTATTTAAAGGTGAACTGTTTTTTTCATTACTCTGTTTAGACATTAACATCCTTTCTATTTTAATTCCTATATCATTCAGCTCTGGGATAGTTTTTACTGTTATGTTTCTGATATTTTTCTTCTCCTCATTTTCTCTTGATGATTTGAGATGTTTAATGTTTAGCTCTGATCCCATTTGCTACTTGAAATCATACCTGACAAGTGTAACCTGCCTTAGTTTGTTTTAGCCTCCGAACATTAATAGCATTTAAAATTAACATATGAGGTTTGATACGAGTATGCATCTCTATGTAGAGAGGTATAGCTGTACACTTAACAATTCTGACTATAGTTTACCCCAGTAGTTTTACCTCCATAACTTAATTACAAAATCCTTACAGCACTCATAATATTTAACTCCTATGCTTATTTTGTCATTTCTTCTGCTAAAGAATATATATATAGTGATTAACTAAATATAGATAATCAAAAATACCCACATCACAGTTGATATAAATGGATTATCACTCTACTTATACTGGACCTGCACAATTATAAGAAATGTCTGGAGTTCTCCAGGGGACCAGTGGTTAAGGATGGCGTTGTCACTGCTGTGGCTTGGGCTGGCTCCCTGGCCCTGGAATTTCCATGCACTGAAAGATTTTCCAGAAAGAAAGAAAGAAAGAAGAAAGAAAGAAAGAAAGAAAGGAAGGGAGAGGAAGGAAGAAGGAAGGGAAGGAAGGAAGGAAAGGAAGAAAGGGAAAGAAAGAAGAAGAAAGGAAAGAAAGAAGAAAGGAAAAGAAAGAAGAAAGAAAGAAAGAAAGAAAAGAAAGAAAGAAAGAAAGAAAGAAAGAAAGAAAGAAAGAAAAGAAAGAAATTTCACTTTTTGATCTTGGAAGTGTGCTAAACACAAATGTGGTTAATAGTATGTTTAACAACGACCTTTCTTTCCTATAGCTAGCACTCTCATTTTCTCATTTTATATCTGGTTATCTCCTGTATATCCAATATATTTCACTCTTTAATTTCTCAAAGTGCACATATAGATTTTCTCTCTGTTGTGACATCATCATTGAATAACTTTTTACCACTCAGTTTACTAATACTGGTGCTTTGCTTATTAAATCCATCCCTTTGAGTACATTTGTAGGGTGGCTACTTTGTCTACTTTGTCCTTTACCCTTTAGTACCACTGGTACCATTAGACCCATGAGCAGCAAATCAATTCATGCTTTTTGAATGAAATCAACTTAATGAACAGAAAATTACTTAGCAAACAAAGCATGGCTTATTAATGGTGAAAATAACATATTTTGAATGTTCCCATTTATTCCATGCAATCTCTACTGATTTTACCGAGCCCATTTTTCAGGCTACATGCTCTTCTTGCCTCTGCAGCCAATGTCATCTTACCCAGAATACAGACTAAACTCATTCAGCTCAGTGTTAATAAATTCTACCTTTGGTCCTGTGTGTTAGGTTCCAAGGGCTGTCATAACAAATTACCAAAAACTGAGAATTTTACCTCCCCTAATACTTGAGCCAAAAGCCTGACATCAAGGTTTTGGCAGAGCTGTCTTCTCTCCAGATGGTCTGGGGAGAATCTGTTCTTTGCCTCTTAGGGCTTCCAGTGGCTGTCAGCGTTCCTTCACTTGGTTACATTGCTCCAATCTTTACTTCCATGGTCACATTTCCTCTTGATCTTCTTTTTCTTTGGGTCTGTTATAAGAAAATTTACTGCTTAATTTAGGGTTCATCTAATAATCCAGATTGTTCTTTTCATCCCAAGATCCATAATTATATCATAAAGACTCTTTTTCCAAATAAAGTAACATTAACAGACTCCAGGGATTTAGGTATGAATGTGCCTTTTTTAAGGGCCACTTATTCAACCACGGCACTCTGACCATTTACTAAGCATTCTCATCTTTGATAGATACACTGAAACTTGTTCATGCCCTTCTTCAACACTGGAAATGGACAGGAACATGCAACACCCTTGTAAAGGGAATGCAAAGGGGGTTTTTAATTTCTTTCTATACCCATTACTATACTGTTAGAGATTGACCTTCTTCTTGGGTCCACCTCCCTGCTGCCCCTCTTGAACTCAAGGGACAGGGACCTAAGAGAACATGAAGCTCATGAAGCTCCTGCTACCTTCTGTACCATAAGCAATATACTGTCTCAATCCATTTTGTCCCATTGTTTCCATAGTGACCAAGTCTACAGAAGTGTGGCAAGCCAACCTAGTGGCTGCCACCACATTGCTGCTTAAGAGTCATTTAACACCTGTAGTCCTTCTTTATGCTTTTATTCAGATACCCATGTTTCTTCCACAGTGTTGCTGTACAATATTATAAGAGGTAACAGCTCTTCACTACACTGTTTTATTCAACTGGCATATCACAGTAAAGAAAAAGAATGGGAGGGGGAAGTCCAAAAGAAAATCTTGAAAATACGTATATCATTTCCATGAGAACTGTACTGACTATGTTACTGTGGTCTCACTTGCATATATGGGAAAGGGGATACATGTCTAGTGATGTCTGTGAAAGAGAAGAAATCTGTAAGTACCAGCAGTCTCTCTCACAGCTACTATTAGATACTATCGGACATATCCTCTTCCAAGAGTTTTAGGCTGTATAATCTGTGAATCTTGTGGTAAAAGCACACTTAATTGTCTATAACAACTATATTTTTGATGCAATATCAATTTCAAGATTCCACATGCCTCATATATCTTAACCTTTTACATCTTGTGCTTTATTTTTTAAGATCACTCAACTTCAGTGCTAAACTCTAATAATTCTTAAATTCCAACGCATCTTTAATCCATCGATTCTAGCATATTTTCACCTTCTTTACCGTCCCTCACCTTTGCAACCTCCTTCAGCTACTGGCGTATTTCTCTGCTCCCTATTAGAACAGTTTAAAAATAATTTCTTAAGCTCATTGCACATCCTTACTCTCTTTTTATGATCCCTCTTAATCCATGCCAACTTCGTATATGCTCACTTTATGCTCACTCCACCACATGAAGTTTTTGTTAAGATTATAAATAATGTCCACAATGGAAATCCCATGGCTATTTCTCAGTTCTAACCTTACTCAAACTTTTAGCATTTTGGAATTGCTCTTCATTTCCTTCTATTATTGTCTTTGCATACTTTCCGAGACAGTGAACATTCTCCATATTTTCTTCCTTTTCTGACCATTTATTTCCAACCTACATAGCTGATTTTCCCTGTATCATTAACTTCTAAATACTGGATAGCACAGGATTACACTTTTGCTCTATTCTCTTTTCTCACTACAATTATTTGCTGGCCATCTTACCTAATCTTGCAGTTTCAAATATGCCATGTCCATGCTAATGATTTGCAAATTTATAGCTCAAGCCTGGACCACTCTCCTGATTCTGACTCATAAATAGACCATCTTTATGATATCTTCTTGATATTTATCCTTGAAGGTATATTGGACATGACTCAGCTGAAATGCTGGGCCTCTTCCCAAAGCTCCTCTCCTTCATTCTGTCAAATCCATATGACCATTCCTCTATTCCAGTTTCAAAGTTTGAATCATGACATTATCCTCGACTATTCTCTTTCTCCCACATCACACATCCCATTTAAAAGCAAATCCTCTTGTCAACACCTTAAAAATATTTCTAGTATTAAACTACTATTTTCCTAACTATATTTCCATTATTCTAATCCATAATATTGGACATTAACCCAATATTCTGGTTCTTATCTGGATAACTGATTTACTCCTTAATAATATTCCTCTTTCTATCTTTGCTCCCCTTGAGCTAATTCTTAATAAAACAACTGGGATAACTCTTTATAAGCATGAGATAGATCTTTTCACTTTTCTGTTTAAAATCCACCATTGGATTCCCATTTTATTTAATTAATAAGTAAATATTATTTAATATGATATTTGAATTTTTTATTTTTTATTTATTCCACAAATGATCCTAAAACAGGCTACAAATCTCATTATAATCCCACAATTATCTGTCTGACTCCATTTCTATTTATTGTGACTCATATGCTTCTCAAGCCATCTTGCTCTAGCCTATGGCTTATTGTTTCCTGACCAGGCATTCTACTGTCCAGAGTCTTGGCTCTTTCTTCTTTCTAGAAAAATAGTCCTTCAATTAGTTACATTTTTTTTCATACACTCTGTTAGGTCTTTGCTTAAATGTCCCCACTCAATGATGCATTTTCTGACATCCTGTTTTAAGTTTTAGTTCATTTCTAGGCACACATTTTTCCCTTTTCACTACCTTATTTTTATCCATAGCAACAACCACTATCTGAATTACATACTATGTATTTTCTGGGTATTTACATTACATATTAGAAAGTAACCTGCATGATTTCAGAAATATGTTTCTTTTACTTTTGTACTGATGTATACCTGTTGCTCATTAAATATTTATTGAATGGAAGGATATTTTAAATCCTTAGAATGCATTTATTTGAAAAGTATTTCCCATTCATTTTTATTACTTCTTGTATACAAAATATTCACTCTAAAGAAGTAAATACATGAGTCATTAATAAAAAATAGGAATATAACCTTCATGTTAGTACATTTCTAATTAGAGTGGAGAAATAAATGTAAGACCTCTAAGTGAACCTATAAATTTCCAAAGATGATAATTTTTTGCAAGCCTACAACATTGCTTTAACTATAATAGATTTCATAATTACAAATAATTGAGATTTATGATAAAACAATTTACTTTATTATTCTCATGGTTATATATATTTTTTGCAAACTGTATACAATATTTGCTTCTATAATATTTTTTGAAAAAACTCTAGCCTATCAGTGAACTCCAGGGAAAACATGTTCAGAATACTCTAGTATGAAAAATGTGCAATTTTAATCACCACTTTACAAAATTTTAAAAAGTGAAACTAAGGTATGATGAAAAGAAAATAGCACATTGGAATTAAGATTTTAGAAAACATATCAGAGGTAAATTAGATGAATCTGACAAGTGTGCAAAGTTTCATCATTAACTAATTTAGTTTGGTTTTCTTAAAGTCATCAGTTTTCATAAAGAGTTTAAAGGCAATTTTATTTTAAACAGTATATTTTAATTCATACATTTGTGACCTCTAGCTTTATGAACAAATATAATGAAGTATAAAGTTGAAGGAATATCTAATTATCTCAACTCTAAAGAAATAAAGTTCTAATTTAAAGTGAAGGCTTTAATGCTTATTCCTCTCTAAAGATGTTTGCAAGTGTTGATGAAGTTTTTGCCTAAATATCACATATAATTGTCTATGAAATCCTCAATCATTACTCATGGTGATCACTTAATTTTAACAAATATGGCCTTTAACCTTTTACCCATTCAGTATTTTTTTGGCCACACGTACAGCAGGTGGAAATTCCTGGGCCAGGGATGGAACCCATATCAGAGCAGTGAACTGATCCACTGCAGTGGCAAAGCCAGATGATTAACTCACTGCACCACAAAGGAACTCCCCCTACTCCATACTTATATACCTTGAAATATCTTCCTAATGGAAATGTTTTTGCTTGTGAAAAAAAAATGTTACGTATTTCAGAGTACATAAATATGATGCAAAAATTTTCTCCCTTCTGAGAGAATCTTCCCCACCTATGACCCTTCTAAGAAAACCTGGTGCACTCCAAGTCCTAGACCTTTCATGAGGAACCTAGGCTGGTTTGTTTATTAAAGATGACCTCACCCTTTCTTTCCTTTGCACAGATTTAAGAGTCAAGAATAAAAACCTGGCAAAAGTAGTTGCCTTTCTGGAGTTTGTCATTAGGTTCCTCAGTGAATGAGTCAATGATCTTTGGACTGACTTGCTATAGTGATCAGTAAAATTAAAGTAAATTGAGAAGTTTGAAAACCAAAGCTATTTTCAAGTTTCAGTTTTGAGGGAATAGCAGCATGGACCCTTGATGAGTAATACTGATCTTCAAAGAGAGTAAGGACCAGTGGTATAGGAAGAGTAAGAAATAACACCCTGTAGACCACTTGGAGGAAACATGTAGTTGCCTGATTTTCCATTTTCTACTTGGCCTTGCTAAACTTCCTAAGCTTGAAGTTTATGAGATTCATTTGTATTTTATAATTTCCTCTTTAATAGGGCAAATTTGAGGGTATTTTTTTCCTCGATTAAGAATCTGATGAAAACTGTGATTGGCTTTAGATTGTAACTTATAAAGGCACAGAAAGTATCTCCTTCCTCATTGTCTAGCTTAGTGCCAGACAGCAGATGTGAATAAACCCTCTGAAATCAATGAATGAAAAGAATGGATCAATGGTGTACCAAGCACTCTTGGTGACATACTGGTGCTAAAAACAATTCATATACCTCATAAAATTCACTAGTTTTGTTTTTCTGCTTGATGATACTGAAGAGTTTTCATAAAAGATGCTAAAACTAACCATATCCAATAAATTCAAAGGGAGAGAATTTTTTTTTCAAGGAAGTTTCTTTTAGCTCTGTTGCCATCTTGTGGCAAGGGCTGCAACAGCCTACAAGCTCTACCTACTCAGCCCTCATGGCTTCTTGATCCAGTTTTTCTTTGCCCTTCATTTTCCTTGAGAACAAGCCTTAATTGTGCCTGACTGAAAGGCTTATCCAATAAGCTTCTTGCTTTTTACTCTGAAGTTGCCTTGTTGATGTTGAAGGGAGAAATGTAGTGGGTCTTTAAGACCTCATTTATTTATCTGGCTCACCTAAACACACCTGAATTTCTAGATCTTTACTGAGGAGGACTCCACTGTTGTATTTGACAATTGCTTCCCAGCCAGGTGCCTGGGAAATTCAGGCAGTAATTCCTAGATGTTTTGGAATCAAACACATTAAGTTGAATCCCAACTCGCTTAGATTTTTTCGTTTACAAATAGCTTAAACCACATTTTTATTAAAATGGTTAACAATAGCTATTTATATGGTTGTAGAATGTACACACTAAATGGTAGCTCTTGTGAGCTATACTCTGATATAAATATTAAAATGCCATGTTAATATTGTAATATTGTATTCAAATAATACAAGTAATCTTATGTAGAGATGACATGTGTATACAAGCAAAAAGATTTTCTTGGGCTAGGAAAAAAAAATTGTGGGGGGGGCAGTAATACAGCTTGAGCTACACTTTAATAAAGCATACATATTTTTTATCTGAAATTTGTGTTTCCTTTGTGGAACTAGTATATTTACAGTTAACTAGTTGCAAGTTCACAACAGTTTTAGCAGACGATTCTCTTCATACCTATATGAAGCAGCCTCTGTTTAGAAAGGAGAGGTATAAATTAATGAAAGGGACTTTGTTCTGGTATTTGTAAGACTTGACCTTGTACTTCATTTATAATCTTAAGCTAACTTTCATAAGATAATTAGCCTTTTTGATCTGTGAAGTAAATATATCATGTTATAAATAGAAATATGTGGGATCCAAAATAGCAGCTGACCTATGAAAGATTTATCTACTTTTCATATGAAAATCTGAGATATAAGAGAAGAATTAGAATGCAATATGTTTTGATCCCCCAAATGTACTGTGTGCTATTCATTTTGATATGAATAACAAACTTTTTTGTAGTTTCAGACAATGCCTTTTGGGATATACTCTATGATGCTCATGTAAAATATCCTGCAGATGTTTTATTCCTTTAACATTTGCAAAATTTGTATTTCATCCTCATGAGTCTTCTGTTTTGTTTAAGGCCGGATAGGGTAAATGTTGGTGCAAACTAATTAGCATCAAAAAATACCAAGTTGATCAGATAGTGATTCAAAAGCAAATACACATGGTCTCGTTATAGAGTTACCTAGATTTTACTTTAATGCTTAATAGATGAAAAACATATTCTTCAAGTATGTGTTCAGACTGTCTTTCTTAACTCCATTTTAATTCTTATATTTAATGTATTTATTTCATATATTGCTGGTAGCTTTCACTTGATTTGGAAGTATTCTCTGGTTTCTGTTTTCTAGGTAAAAAAATATTTTCTAGGTAAAAATATTTTATTATTAAAATGCTTGAAATACAAGTAACTATTAGCAGCTATATATTTTCATTACATCAATGTCATTAATATCACCTTGATAAAAGGACAAGAATAAAACAATATTATGGAACTATCAATATGAAAATAGAATTTCCTTAATATTTTGGCGCTTGTGAATTTGCTTTGTCACCAAAAACATCAAATATGTCTAATTTCACGTCACCAGGAAAGAATGTCATTGGAAAACCAAGCTAAAATACATTACTGTGTTATATCTTTAAAACTGATTCTTTTCACTCATATCTGCACATATATCTTGATGGGGCAGAGACCAAAGCTTTTTAAGTGGCATTGTAATTTTATGGACTGGAAAAGAACTGTAAAGTCCTAGAGTTCCAAATTTGAATACTAGTTTTGTTAATTAACAGCTGCATAAATTTCAGGTTATCATTATTACCCTTAAATCTCAGTGACCTCATAGATGAAAATTAGGTTATGTCCACCTTAATGAATTGTTTATATGCTTAATTTGCAAAATTTATATAAAATGCCTAATATATCACTTAGTAAATAATAAGTGTTCAATATTATTAGACAGTAGCAATAATATATTTTACTTGTTTGATGTTACAGAAAAATAAAATCAGTAAATAAATCAGAAACCCTGGAAAGAAATGTAAAAAAATATTTTTATTATTGTAGCAGCACTGTTAATATATGCTTCTATTTTTTCCCTCTGCATATTGTACTTACTTGTAAATATGGTATAAATACAATTTATAGACATTCAAATTTTAATTTATATTAGAAATATTTCTCCATGCTTAGACCTGGCTATAATTTTCATAGTCTCATAGAGTTTATTAGATGCAGAGTTAAAAATTTCACTGAAATGATTTGAAAAGGGAGTGATTTGTACACAGGTACTTAGCACCAAACACACAAATGCACACACATACACATACATGCACACACAAATAAAAATGACCAAAGGGATATTAAAAACATTTGAGGATATTCATCAGAAGAAGCCTGAATATGGCATCACATAATCTGAAAAATTCCTGTCAGACATACTGAAGATAGATTTATTGATGAGGAAGTTGTGATATATTAAGAACTAATACAGAAATACAATCAAGAAATTGCAACTCCCTAATTTGGAGGGTTAAGAGTGATAGAAGAGGCTAGAACATCGGAAAGGCAGGACTACCTCATTTGGAAGTGGTTTTAATGTGATGGAGCCACAGATTTCAAAAAGGACCCTGCCGCTTGGATATCTACACCCAAGTATAGACGCATTGGACAGAAAATGCCTGTTATTGCCAGAAAGGGACATGGACCTGAATTGGCCCTAATACTCTGGTTTATCTTGAACTAACAGAGCACACTGCTGACTTGGTAGTACTTTTCCATGACATGGCAGAACCATGAAATGCTGCTGCCAATCTCAGCAAAGTCATAGAAAAACCCCAGTATTGAGACTAGAAGAAGTCACATCTTGCAGCTACCCAAATAGAAAACTGAGTTAGAAAAGCAGTCCTTAGAATAGTACGTTCAATAAATACAGAAAAATAATCAAGCAGAAAGTTCCACTGAATCACTTCCCATATCAATTTATATGCTGAATCACAGAAATTGCAATATTTGCATAATTTAGCGTTTCAGCTAAAACTATGAGCATTCATTTGTTTAGTACAGCTTAATAGTGAAAGGAAGAAATAAAATTCATGCATCATTTATATATAAATATCTGATGAGGCAAGACTTCATTCATTGATAAATACAAGGAAACAACACTTGGGTCCTATAAAAATATGAAATAAACAGATTAGGTGGACTACATTTTGAATCATGACCATATTAGATAGATTCAAAGAACACAGTCGCATTATTTCAATTCAAATAGAGATTTTGTGATTATTAAAATTCTAGAATTCTCCAATAATATTAGTGATTCTTTTGATATAATTTCTTAATAATTTAGGAGATTCAAACCAAACATATGCATATAAATACACATGTATTCATCACATATTTATATTTAATCAGGGTTCCTAGAAGTTCTCATGAAACAAAGAGTTACATCAAATAACTTTTATATACATTGCATGCTTAAATATACTCCTAAACAATGTTTCATCTAATAAAATGTTTTCGTGCAACCAGTACATGGTTCAATGTGGCTTCTGAGTTTTCAAGGGTATGAGACCAAAAGTGGAGAGGGGAAAATTTTCCTTAAAGAATTTTTACATAACAGTACATATTAGATATTCTTAAGAAGGTGGTATACACCACACTTCCCTCACCTGATCCAATCCAAATTAACATCTTCAGTGACTGTTAGTTTCCTAGGGCAGTCATAACAGAAAACTAATTGGTAGCTTAAAAACCAAGATAATTTATTATTTCAAATTTTGGAGGCTCTAAGTCTGAAATCAAATATCGGCAGGGTTGTTTCCTTCTGAGAGCTCTGAGTGAGCAAAGACAAGGTCATATTTAACTACACAGTGAGTATGAGTTAAGTCCAAATAGTGCAAAGGTGGTTTCAATCTGGGCAGTGCATTACAGAAGTATAAAGCACAAAAATACATGATGTTTACATGTACTTCTGCTAGAATGAAGATTACTGGCTTGTCATCATAAAATAAATTACTGGGATATAACATTTTTATAGATCCTAGTAGAGTTGCTGATTTAAATCCAATTAATTAAACTGATTTTTATTATAATAATGTGGACAGAATTTGATATTACCTTTTATTTAGGAGATTCCAAAAGATTTATTTCTTAATGTTTCTATAATTTCCTACATGTGGGCATACTCCACTTTTTCAAGGAAGTTGCTTTTAATTGCCTTAGAAGTCCTTCTTGTAAAAGTTCTAAAAGCTACATTTTATGGAAATGTTTTAATATATTTTACTATAGTTGTTAATAATAATTGAAATTCAGACATTTAGGTATCTTTCACCTAGAGAAACTGAGATATCTCCAATGAAGTGTTATAAAAATTTACTTATATTTTATACATAAATGGCTTACCAAAATATCTATCTGAATTCCTTGATTACATATTTCTGTTGAGTATAACTGATAACCTTGACATAATGCCAAATGGGCATTAAAAGTAATAGTCGAGCAACTAAAATCTAGAGTAATTTGGCCTAAAAAACATTGTATTGGAGCTCATGACTAAATGAACTGTTGTTGAGTGCATCAACTAAAAAAATATATATTAGTACAATGATTGTACTAATCATGTACTAAGTTATGTACTAATTTCACAAGTACTAAATAATATACATAGAAAAACTACTATATCCAATAATAAACTTTTCAAGACCCCCTCCCAAATTTTAAATTTACATTAAGAAATGTATTCACAGCACAACAACTGACATACATTTGTTTTTAACTCTGACAAATTCCTTGTGTAATAGTTTGGAATTTATACGGTCACCATACAAGGTGAGGCTCTGCTTTTTTGTCTATCGACTCATCTTACACAGTTGATAACTACCACCTTTGAATGATTTAAATCATGGTTTTTAAAATTGTGTCCCTTCTCCATTTGTTAAATCTTATTTTCTTTCTTTCTCTCTCTCTTTTTTTTTTTGGCCATGCCATAGAAGTGACCAAAGTCACAGCATGACAAAGCTGGATCCTTCACCTGCTGAGCCACCAGGGAATTGCTGAACTTCAGTTTCTTAGAGATGCTGTTCAAAACACTATTTATTTGATAAGTGATTATTCATTCCCCAGAACTAAATTACTCTTACTTCCCTCTTTTATATTTTTTACTACACATATTATATACTATTTCTATACCCATATGTTTCCTCTATGCCAGATCTTAATCATTTGTCTAATTATCTGAAATTTTAGGGTTCTCAAAATAGACACTTCTGAGTGTAACTTGGGCTTTGGGAAGGCACATAATTATTCTTAAGATTAATGTTGTTAATTATAAATTACTGTTTCCAACTATACATTGTTCTTATAAAACATGTATTCATAAGTTTCTCATGATTAAGTTGCTTATATATTCAATTTAATATATGCTAAAAATTAGAATTGCAAATATCAGTGGCTGAGTACAAACTGTAATCCTTATTTACAGCTTTGAACATTGTAGCTGTTTAAAAAATAAATTAATTAAAGCTACTTTATCTGATATAGATCATGATATAATCCAGTTTTGAATTTTCTTTCTGTGCTTTCTAAAAATTTTTTCCCTGAGGTCCTATGTCTGCCTCTCGTTTTCATTGGAAATCACTCATGGCAGGAACTTTTAAAATCCTCTATATCTCTTTTGAGTTTCTGATGGCAAAACATTCTCACTCTGATAGTAAAATTTTACTAATGAGTCACTTAGTCCATTGAAAAATAATACAAGGTTATAAAAACATTAAATCTCATTAAAATAATGCTGATTTTATCAAGTATATATTATTCAGTATAGATTCTTGTGCTTTGTTGATATAAAGGACTACAGCTTAGTTTTCAATACCAGTTTGGTAAATTAAAAACTATAGTATATATAGGTATAAAGTGACTGTATAATAATGGAGCATAAAATAAATGACAAGTAAAATTAGCATATCAGCCTTAAATTTTAAACATAATGATCAATGTTTTTCAAATCTATCAGCTACTAAGTACATATTTTACTAGCCCTGAGTTTAATTTCAGCTTTATAGTCTAGAGATAAAATGGCAAGATTAACAGGCTACAGTTACTGTTTTAGCAATGGAATTTGACTATAATTTAAGTTTTCTCATCCCCAAATTTTCCCCAAATTGCTTGTTTCATAAAATTATATTTATTCACTACATGACACTTAAAAATGCTAATAGGAAGAATTAAATCAGTTTTAGTGGCGAAATTATGATTTGTACATTAATACATTTTTGTAGAATATAAAAATCTCTTTAACTTAATACTACCACTGTCGCTGTCCTTTTAGGTTAGTGTTTTACTATTTTGAAAAATGGGAAATATCAAATGCTTTGTGATTCTTTCTCTCTCCTTTAGGTGTATAGTTTAAACACAGAAACTATTTGTCTTTTTCTTCAAGATTATAAATACAAAATATATGACATTCATTTCTTTCTTTTTTTTTTTTTTGTCTTTTTCCAGGGCCGAACCCACAGAATATGGAGGTTCCCAGGCTAGGGGTCTAATCAGAGCTATAGCCACCAGCCTATGCCAGAGCCACAGCAACACAGGATCTGAACCTCATCTGCGACCTACACCACAGCTCACAGCAACACAGGATCCTTAACCCATTGAGCGAGGCCAGGGATCGAACCGCAACCTCATGGTTCCTAGTCAGATTCGTTAACCACTGAGCCATGATGGGAACTCCTATTTCTTTCAATCTTCACAAAACGTCCATTCAACTTAACTTGTTTCCATTAATAAAATTAAAAAATGTTTATGTTCTCAAATAATGGTTTATTTCATCATGTCAGTATTCAAATTTAAAAACACGAATAAAAATTCTAGTATTTATTTGCTCTTTTTAATCTTAATGTGTCTTCATTTATTATTTATGCTTTCAATTTTAGATTTTGAACTTAAAACATCTTAGTCAAGGTATTTGTTTTTCCCAGAAAGTATTGCATGTTCTGATTTAGTGCTACCATCAAAATGCTCTAATTTTCTATATAAAGCAACCATTATATCATTATTTCTTCTTATTCTTCATCACACTTTTTGTTTCTCACTTAGGCGAGGGTTTTGAGGATTCCTTTTTTAATGCTTATGACGTGTTTTTAAAGACAAAATAATTCAAATTTATTTTCCATCTGAATGAAGTAATTTAATTCTTCCACCTTTCTAAATTTATTAAGTTCCGTCAACTTGGGATTACATATACATTCTAATGCTATTATGATTTGTCTTAATAAGACATTTTACTTCCTTTGTTATAAAAATACACTGGCTTTTACCACAGGTAACTCTACTGATCACAAAAATGTATTTATGGATCAGAATTCTAATAAAAATATGTTTTATCATTTTCTTAAAATATTGAATAGGATAATTTGATACCCTGAAAATATTCTCTTATTTGCCCTTATTATCTCCTCAAAGAATATTTTGAGTGTCTACTCTGAAAATTTACATTTTAGAAGATTTCTGGATTGGGCCCTAAGGGAATGCTTTTCTCTGCAATTACCCTTGTTTATCATCCCTTTGATTTTATTTAACACATTATCTGACAACAAGAAAAGATCCATGACCTTAATCTTGCTGATCCTCCTATATCCATTAGGCAAATGCCTAATTTAACAAATGAGTCTTCTACTTTGCCCTAAAACCAGAAAAAAACTCATTTTCCCTAAAACTAATCAATGAAGCAAGTGTATAAAATCAGATTTTTTTTTTTTGGAGGGGAAAAAACATAACAAAGAAAAAGAAAAACTATCACTTAAGAGCAGTGTTTAAACATGAATATCACATGAAAAAGCTATGCATCTAAATTGTATAAACACTCTAGATGATATTAGAGCACCAGCAGAGCAGTGCCTGATGGAGTGCCTCCACTTATTGCCTGAATCTTATTTTTTTATTTGAAGACTGACAAACCAGTGAGTAATAAAATAACATGCTTACATTTGCAATGGCCTACAATAGTGTCTGAGATATCAAACACTTTTCATAAATATGTTAAATTAGTATTACATAACCTCACCTTGATAGTACATGCATGATGCATGCTTAAATAAAAACTTTCTTGCTCCTACTCTTTTAATTTTAAAAATCCAGAGAACATTTACTTTGGCTACATCCTGAATAAGAACCACATTTTAATATGTATTCTGACTTCATGTAACCTAATTTTCCAGAGACTTAAACAGAAACATTGGTAAATCATTGAAACACTGTGAAAGAACACACACTGAATATCATAGGAAGGTGATCAAGTCATGATGCTAATTTCTCATGAAATGCTTTGTTAAAGATTACAAAGATATATACAAAAGGTATACACAAATTACTATTACATAAGCAAAAACATAGTTTCAGCAATTAAACACATTTTCTAGAACTTCTAGAAATTCATAGACTAAAACAGCACTAATAATTTACTTAAATCTTCTCAATTTATGTATATCTATATTCTCTCAATAACCATTTTAATACTCATTAAATAATCATTTTAATCCTCACTTAATAATCATTCTTAATCCTTTTAATCTTTATTCCTTTCATCAAGCCCTTTCCTATATTCACCAAGCATTTTTGTTTGCTCAAGCAATAAAGGATGAGAGGACATTTATTTTACTGATACGCATCAAGAAATGACAAACAAATTCTTTGACTAGACTAAACTTCACCAACTATTAAAAATAGCCAGAAAACACACCTACTGGGATGAGGAGGCACTGGGATATATTAAGTCTTATGGAGACTGGAACTAGAAATTTATTCATGATTCAAAGCAGCTCCATGGAGTAGACTATTATTTTAACTACATACTTCCCTACTAAATATAGTATTAGGAAAAATAATCATAATAAGTTCTAACAATCACAACAAATCATCATTTATGGATTTCTACTATGAACTTCATCTTTATATGAACTTTTCTGCATTTCCATGCCCCATATCATATCAAAACAAAACAGCAATTACAAGAGCAACTCACTTTCCTTTTGAATTTCACGTCGATTCCTGGGAAAAAACTCAAATTGATCTCTTTCTTCCCATTTAAGTTTCCATTATCCTTGTTGGGCAAGGATCTTGCAACACAGCACTAAATTCACTTGCCAACCTTTGTATTGCCTGGTCAGGCCACTTGTGATAATTCACTGTGAGTATGATGAAAGGGCCATGTGGTAGGGAAAATCCTAGGGCAACGTACAGAATTGGTTTACAAAAGATTTAAATCAATATTTGCCTCCCACCAGAGTCAGGCTCTTAAATGTATATTATATTTTGATTCTGTGAATGGTACTTTCATTCACACTCAAGTTTCCACCTAACAAATTGGAAAAACGTGATTCCTAAAACTATTATCTTGAACTCTTTCAAACAATACTCCTTTATCTATTCCAAAGGTCTAGGTTTAGGTGCTCTTAGAATACATTATTTATAAATGTTTTGAAAGTTTAATTTTTTGTACTTATCTCCTTATACTCACTTCTCTCAGTAGACTGCTTTTTGAAGGGAGTTAATGTTATATTTATGCTTTGTTTATTTTTATCTACAATACTTAGCCCAGGTCTGGTATATAGGCAGTTGTTATTTAAATGTTTGACAAATAAAATTTAATTTATTTAAGAAAAAATGTTTTAAAAGAACTTAACAATGAGTATTTATTGGGTTGTGATGATTGTTGTACAACTATAAATGTAATAAAATTAATTGAGTAATTTAAAAATGAGTATTTAATAGACTTACTTTATAATTTTAGAGCTTTCTTCATACATAAGCAGAATTTCTCTGATCTTTGAAACATAGTGTATAGTCCAGGTACCCTATTAAGCTGACAAGTTGGGAATGGTAGCATTTGAAGAGAGACATTTTATGCCCTCTCCAGCCGGTGTTGGGGAGAAAAATACTGTTTCTATACCCTTCCGGTTTCCTCTGGCTGGTCTAAGAATCAAATTGACATGAGACAGATTAACTGGAGAACATCAAATTTAATTTTGCATGTGCAGAAACTACCACATACATGAAAGATTTAAAAACAGAAGGGTAAAATGACGTACACAAGGGATCCTGAGCCAAAAAGAGAATGGGGGTCTGGGGCTTCCAAATGCAGGAGTGTCATTCACAGAACAATAAGAAGAACAGATGTTTGGTAATTAGACATTTGATCTGTCATATGGATGGGCCATTTCAGATAAAATTTATCTCTAGTAATAACTTGAATCTGGGGAAAGTCTACCAATTAAAATTTTTCTGGGTTGTTAAAGGAAAGGCAAGGATTTCTCTTGAGGCTTCAGGGTATCAACTGTTTTTAGCTCAAAATAATCCTCACATAAAAGCAGTGCATTGTGGGGAAGCCCATTTTGAATGCCTTCACCAGTAACTTTGCAATTGTATGCTAAACATAACTTGGGTATTTTCTTTCATAACTTCCTGAATTGAGGGGGCTGAGCACTACTAATATGTGTCACGTAATGTGGCAAATACTTCTCCTACTTCAGTGACTGGCATAAAGTAATGTGTTCTATAAGGAATAAAATAATGTATTCATTTCTATTATTTTTAATATCTGTGCAAATATTTGTAATATTTGTCTCCTAGTATGAATGACATAACATTAAATCTTTATATATATGGTTTTGATCTATTTATTGCATTAGAATTGTCAAATAAACTTAAAAAATCTAATGAGTATTAATGTTCATACATAAGGTTTTACCGGCTTTATAAATAAAGACTGTAATTTTAAACTTGGCTTTTTCTTTGAAAAATGTTGATTTTCTATGACAAATAATTAAAAAAAAATTTTCCCATTAATATACTTAAATTTAAGTGATTCTGTGTGTCCACTTAATTTTCCAAATAGATCACAAGTTCTTTGAAGTTGTATATATATTCAAAGTTGTCTATATATTTAATACACTTATGTTTCATGCCAAATCATCTCTTTATTCTCAGAGTAGTCAACACAGAATGAGCATACACTAAATGATTGTCACTGATACTTCTTAAAGAAAAATAATTGATTCTGAGTAACCAAGCATAAATAATTTAAAATTTGAAATACTATCAACAGTAAAATATGAGATTAGTTGACCAATGAATTAATCTATTGAATATATATTTCAAATGTTAATTACCTTACTCATCATTGTCAATTTAATCACAAGGGCAAACTATACACATATAATCTGATAATCTCAAATGCATATATTAAAATTTCTCTCCAAATTTTTATGTTCTTTGAAGGCAGATAACATTTTTATAGTTCCACAGACCTACTATGCAGAATATAATTGTTAAATATTTGTTAAAAGAATGAATTAACTTTTAAAATTTTATGCATGAAGGCAAGGCATGATATCATTAGTTCATAATCTGGATCAAAGAAATCAGCAGTTAGCAAATATTCATCTTTGTTCTAAATATATTTATCAGAAATTACTAGAAAAAATGTTTAATTAATAGATCCCTATGAAGAGGAAAACAGTTTAAGGACAGAAAAAAATGGTTTAGAAAATAAATTGGGCAGAAACTGGGAACAAAGACCAAAATATGTATTTTCTCTTTTCTCATTGACATCAAATGAGTTAACTTCCTTTAATGTAGTTTCCTCACCTGTAACATGGGTCAAATAAAAGTATCTGCTTCAACAACAAGAAAAAAAGGGACTATATATTATAGAGAAAATTTTTAAAATAAAGCATAGAAAAAAGAGATCAATTAATAGATATGAGACCTATTAATTTAACTATCCAATCAATTACAAAATGTCTATCATAGTAAACATTATGGACTATCAGAGTTTCCCTTGTGGCTCAGAGATAACAACCCAACTAGAATCCATGAGGACGCGAGTTCAATCACTGGCCTCAATCAGTGGATCAGGGATCATTTGTTGCTTTAAGCTGTGGTATAGGTCTCAGACATGGCTCAGATTCTGCACTGCTATTGCTGTGGCTGTGATGTAGGCCAGCAGCTATAGCTCTGATTCCACCCCTAGCCTAGGACTTTCCATATGTTGTGGGTGTGGCCCCAAAAAGACAAAAAAAATTAAAGGACTGTTAATGAAATTTAAAATGACATATAATCCAACAAAGGACACAGTGTGAAAAACTTTCTAGAGCCGAAACATTTCCAAAGAAGAATAAAATGAAAAACTGAGGAGAAACCACAAACGGGGGGGGGGGTAAAAAAAGCGGCACTGTACAAAGAGTGGTTGAATAGAATTCATTGGAATGTGGCATCAATAGCAATACTAAACTTTATGTAATAAGGTTTTTATGTAATTTTAAGAACTATCATAACTGATTCTCCCAAAATGCTATCAGCCTCCATTTTGAGACATCAAAAATTAATATAAATGTTAAGATTGGTTTTTAATAAGCCAGATAAAACTGCAACATAATCCTTATCTTTGCCTAGAATGTCTTCACTAAACTCATTGGTCAGATCTACATTACTCATTATTTTTGTTTGTATTCTTACCCAAACTAGTTTTGTGTATAATTTTATGACTAAAGAAAATAAGATATGGTAATGTGTTTGATATAAAAGGTAACAGTTTTTATATATTCCCCAGTTATTATGTTAAAATCAAAGTTTAAAAGCATATTTAATTTATGCTTTAGTGATTCAATTAATATAGAAAGAGCTGACTGACTGAATATGCCTATCATGAAGTATCAATGGAGAAAATCAACATCCTGGTAAAACGTAAATCCATTTTACTAACAGTGACAGAATATGTTAGTCCCTCAGTTGAATGACCATTTCACTCTGAAACTCTTTATCTTCTTCACAGAGGATTAGAGAGATGCAGCAGATTGTGAAGTGAACAAATAAATCTTGATTAGATTTTCACTTATCAATTCATTAATTCATGAGATGTTTTAAGAAATATTTTCCTTTGGATATTTATAAGGATTTTACAATCATAAAAATATGAATATATGTTATATACGTATTATACATACACACAAGTGCATATATAATTATCTGTGTTAAAAATCTAACAGAATATGAAATAAAATTTACCATGGTTTATATCGTTTATTTCTTTAAATTATTTGAGGTCTAGTAAACTATTAGATTCACATTCTCACTACATTGATTGCTCAAATATTTTATTCTCTACATTCTAATGCTTAATTTTTTAAAAATAAGTGAAACTACATAACTATAATGAATTTCTAGTTTTTAAGTTTGAGAAAAAAATTTAAAAAGCTTAAATATAGAATATTTTTATTACCTTGAATTACACCCTAAATTCTTTGTAGAACAGAGTTCCCACAGATCATATTTATCTATTTAGTTGTTTGTTTATGTGTTTTTTTAAATTATTTTTAAATTTTTTCTTTGTCTTTTCTAGGGCTTCACCTCCGGCATATGGAGGTTCACAGGCTAGGAGTCCAATCGGAGCTATAGCTGCCGGCCTATGCTAGAGCCACAGCAACACCGGGTCCCAGCTTGCATCTGCGACTTACACCACAGTTCATGGTAACGCCAGATCCTTATCCCACTGAGCGAGGCCAGGGATTGATCCTGAAACCTCACGGTTCCAAGTCGGATTCGTTAACAACCACACCATGATGGGAACTCCGTGTTTGTTTATTTAATTTTGGCTGCACCTTGGCATGGGGAAGTTTCTGGGCCAAGGATTGAACTTCTACAGTAGCGACACAAGCCATAGCAGTGACAACACCAGGCTGAGCTACCAGGGAACTCCCACAAATCATTATTTAAAAGTCCACCTTCACCCTAGTGTTACCACAATGTCATTTCTTGCTATGCATCACAAAACATAGTATTACAAAAATGATGGGGCTACATGATAACTGCCTCTAAAATGGCCAATAATTGGCACTCATTTTCTCTAAATAAATAGTTACACTTATTAATTAGAATTGTTTTTATAGGCTTTTAGCAATCACCTTCTCCCAAAATAGGGCTATTAAAAGAAGAAAATATTTTGAAATTCAGTGACTAAATCAAATTTCATGAGAGTGTTGTTATATCTTTTAATTGATTAAAAATCATTTTGGAAAGTACATTTAAAAAAAGGAAACTGCTTAGACTGATGTCATACAGAAAATGGTATGTAGGCTAAAAACTTACATAAGGAATTTTGAATGATTACATAAAGCAGCCTGAATACAGGACATAAACACTAATAGAATTTAAATTTCAAAACACTTAGTGTTAGGTAAAGTGAATGGAAAACATATTTTTATTAGACATTTATTAAAAAGTTTTTCATGTATGTAGTGCAATCTCTTCATTTTTGTGACTCCTTTGATGCTGTCATCATAGCAATTTTGGAGAAAATATGCATTTAGAACTTTCTAACAGGATGTTACACGTGTGTTATCAGCTTTTTGCAGAGAATTCTGCCAGTATTTCTGAGAACAACTAAATAGGGACATGTACCTGATACCCTATTATGAGAGTTAGGGTATCTATGCAGAATGTGCTACAATATTATAAAAGAAATTCTGTCAGATTTAGTGAACATCAGTGGCTAGCTTTTCAAATAAGCCAAGTTGAAAAAAATTAGGAGAGAGAGAGGTTCCTTTGAAGACAGTTCTGATGTTGCTTCTACCATGTTGGGGGAAGGCCAGAGAGGCAGTTCCACCATACCTGAGGTCAGGGGACAGAAGATCACATCAGGAGCAGCTGAGCATTCTGTACTGTTATAGGCTTCAAGTCCCCTTCAAGAAGATTAAAACCAAAAGCCTCTGGCCATGTCTCATTGTAATGCCCCTTCCCCCACCTTGACCAGCCTGGTAGAGAAGGACTGTCCCCATTTCTCACCACCCCCATAACCTGTTCCTCATGCAAATGAAGTATCCTGCTGGAAGCCAATCAGAAGATCAAATATGCCCCATACAGAGATCAAACAACGCTCAGCCCTTAGGCATGGTATGAGGATATAAAACAATTGTAGAGTGAGGTAGACCCTCTTTTTTACTGCACATGTATGTGCCCTCTCTGAAAACATACTTTTGCTTTAATAACTTTGTTAAAAAGCCCACCATTTCAATGCTTTGCTATGGCAGGGCAGGCACTGAGCAAACTGCAAGTCTATCATTTTGGAACAAATTCTATCAGTACCATAAGCAGGAATGTGGGGGCCTAACACAGACTCAGCCTAAGATGGGAGGGCTGCAGGAGACAGAGGGCTGTACTGAAATTAAGCTTCAAATCCTCACCCACCCCCACCCCCCAAAAAGTTGATAGAAGCAAAGAGTTTGTTTTCTTTAGACCAGAAGTAGGTAATGCAGGAGAGAAATATCCTGGAGCTAGAGCTGCCTTAGACAAATCACCTAAGACTTCCCCTGGATAGTGAAGTGACGAAGAGGGGAGACCAAGTGCTGCAAAGAAGAGGCCAGGGGCCTGCTGGAGAAAAAAATAATACCACAGTCTGGGAAATGCATCTGTGCAAGATTGTGCTCGTGTAAAAATACCTCAATAATTATGTGATATCAAAAAACAAAAACAAAAACAAAAAAGGCAGCACAATAGGTAATATACATGATTATACTTTCATATTTTCCAAAATTTTCTGAGTAAAAAATTGAAATCTGAAAAACATTTGAAAGTTAACCTGAGTACAAGAATTTTATAGACTCATTCTATGAATGGGTAGTTTTGAAAAATAAGATTTTCAACTAAACATGCAGTCCTATCTCTTCTTGTTGTCCCATATTTTGTATTTACTAGGGAATCATAGCCATGGACACATGATGGAACATGTGTCTTATGAATTTAATTAAAATAGAACTTTGTTTCTATTTTTAAAAATGAATTCCAAGTAACTAGTGAATCAAGGAAACATACATATTATTGTGTATTTGATTCACCCTTGTATGAGTCAACTAAGCAATTTGAGAGCCTAGAGATATTTGACATTCAACAATTTCTGAAAAGCTATTTAACTGCTAAAGATTTTATTCTCACTAAATTTAATCCAGCAGAGCAATGTCCTTTTGACTGTCCTATTTTTTATATTTCCATTCATCAAACTGAATAACTTTTTGCTAATATTATACTTAATGCAAATCTTAGTTTTTTAATTAAAAAGGAAATATGCTTTTTTATGCACTGGAATTATGAATTAATAGTACTTTCTAAGTTACTTTGCTTTCCAAAGCTCTTTTTCTAAATTTCATCTTTGGTAGCCCAAACTGCAATGAAGTTTCTATAGAAAATTTTCTTTGAATAATATATTGAACCGAAACAATTTCATTATTCTACATTTCATGAGCATTCTATCACAACTTTTGCAAAGTGGGTTATTTACCCATAATTTTTCAACTTATGTTTATTATATCACAACAATATATATGGAAGTCATATATTATATAAAGAAACTGGGGAAAATATCATTATGGAGATAATTAAAAAACATTTTACAAGTCATGGTTGTAAAATATATGATTCTAAAATATATGATTATTTTTGCCTAAAATACCTTCATTAAATTATTCTTTATGTATAGGACTTCACATACTTTTTCCAGAATTTAGTCCATTTTCTTGGAAGGCAGCTATGCTCACCACTACACGACCAACACAAGTCCATTTTCTTGGACAAAACAAAAAAGAGCTTTGAAAAACATGTTACAGAACAAGATTTGTTAACTTAATTATTACAGAAATGGAAACAGTTTGACAAACTCAGTTATTTAAAAGTTACTGTTTATTTTATATTAGAAACAGGAAATTTTCATATGGTCATTGGATTTCTCTCCCTTTCTGCATTGTTTAGCAAAAATACAGAATCAAATGTTTCACTTAGCAAATATGAGGAAATCTTTACCAGTGTAAAATGCTACTCTATTAAAGACTATAATTATCATGCATTGTTACCATGTGGAGGGCATGCACTCAGCTATATATATATAGTCACAATGTTGATTATTGTGATTAAAACTGTATACATATTTGTTCAAAGCAATGGAATACATAAGACTAAAGGTGAACCCTCATGTTAAACTATGTACTTTAGGTGATAATGATGTATCATTGCAGAATCATTAACTGTCACAAATGTACCACTCTGGCAGAGGATGTTAATAGTTGGGGAGGTTGCACACTTGTGAGGGCAGGAGCCACAGGGAGAAGTGTTTTTACTCAGTTTTGCTGTGAACCTAAAACTTCTCTAAAATATAAATTCTATTAAAATAACTAGTGCAAATGTAATTCAGCATAGTATAAGTATGAAATAAAGTTAACCATACGAAGAGATAAGTTTCATGTAAAAAATATAATACCTCAATATAAATCTATGTAAATAGGTTCCTTTAGATTCTGGTAGGTTGGCTTTTTTATGGAAGTCATATATTAACTTTCAATATTTATATATGACCTGAAAATATAAGCAAAATATGATATGCATTTTCTCTTAAAAATGAAATCCTCCTAATGCTTTCAACATTGTGTTTTCCAAAGAATACTGTCACATATGCTTAAGCAGTCATTATATATTCAATTGCAGTTGAGGTTATTCAGTCAGAATAACAACATCTTGTCAGCAACCTTTCTGATCTGTATAAAAGCCAATAAATACTGTATGTAGTGGTATTATCTGAGAAGAGCAATCTTGCCCAGTACACAGAGGGATCGTTCCTATCTTCCTTCAAGTGCTTTCATGAAATATTTACGGAGCAAATATACCCGAAGTGGATTTCAGTTTAATATCTACTCTCGGCCATAGCTGTGTTGAAGCACGCATTAGTCTTTCCATGTGGATTTTGAAAATACAATATTGGGCAGTAATAACAAGTCAAAACAGCCATCTATTAATTATTTGTAATGAACGGGAAAAACAGAAACTGACCTAAAGTGTTCTAATTAAATAAGTAACAGTATATATGTGAAATGCTTTTTTATATATTTTAGTGAACCCCTATTCTCCATACCACAATGGACTCAGTAACACAGTAACTGCAGACTCTAAGAAATGCAATTGAGATGCAGATTGAAAAAATAGATAAATTAGAACCTTCATTTATGTGAAATTAATCTTGAAATAAAGTACATAAAAGATAAACTGAACCAGGTAACTCTGAAACCTTTTACACAGAACTAAGGGGAAAAAAATCTGTGTGCATTATACATTTTAGTAAACTATTTCTAAGCTGAAACAGAAATAAATTCTATACAATTCAGGGCTGCGTATTTTAGAGATTCCAAAGCCCTTTCTAATTTCCCATGGAAACACTTGAGATATGGTCCGATAAATCTAAAAATACGTTGTAGTTTATGCTGATTACAACTATGTAATTTTGCCTCTGTTACATTAGTGATTATGTTTCAATTTTTTTTTTGTCTTTTTGCCATTTCTTGGGCCGCTCCCGCAGCATATGGAAATTCCCAGGCTAGGGGTCTAATCCGAGCTGTAGCCACCGGCCTACGCTACAGCTACAACAATGCGGGATCCGAGCCGCGTCTGCAGCCTACCAGCCTACACCACAGCTCTCGGCAACACTGGATCCTTAATCCACTGAGCAAGGCCAGGGATCAAACCCGCAACCTTGTGGTTCCTAGTCGGATTTGTTAACCACTGCGCCACAATGGGAACTCCATGTTTCAATATTTTATTACCTTCCAGGGATTGCCCACCTCCAACCCTGCACTGGCAGCATATGGATGTTCCCTGGCCAGGGACAGAAACCATGCCACAGCAGTGACCCAAGCTGCTGCAGTGACAACGCTGGATTCTTAATCTGTGCTACAACAGAATTCCACCTTCCAGGGATTTTGGTTTACTTTGAGGAAAAGCAACAAGTGTCATTCTATCTGTTTTCACTGCATCATCTTTTCCATGTTTCTGCTAACATGTATTTTTACATGTTTAAAAAAAAAAAAAAAACCTGCAGAGTACAAAATAGCCTAATTCCAAGATGACAATTCAGCAGGCAAGGCAGCATATACTCTGGAGCCAAGTATCTCTACTGCCCATCTAGATTCCATGCTATACTGACCGTTTTACTCCCTGGCTGTCATTCCATTTGGTATCTACTTTTTATGACCTCTTTCAGAAAAGATTACATAAAATGGGTTGAGATAGCAGCATTTTTGTCTAAAATCAACAACTAACCAGCATTGTAGCTTGAGTAAGACAAGTTATTGAGACTATATTTTCTCATCTGTAAAGAGAGGTAAGTGGAACTAGATAACAACTCAGATACTCTAGCTATTGATGTCTGTGAAATATATATTTTCCATTCTTTTTCTATCAAGGACATGGTAAAAATCTTCACCCCTTGCCTCTTCACACTTCCAGACATACTCACACATAGGCATTTTTATACCTTAGATGGTCCTAATCACAATTTAGACTTGCAGCATTTGTAGCAGTAGACCACCACAGATATACTTATTTTTGACTTGTTAGAACTTTGGTGTAATATAAAGATAATTCTTAATACCACCATGGTTGTACAGAGGGACAGAATTGGACATATTTTCTTTTAAATTATTTTACTAATAATTCAAAAGATACAGGCAAGAACTAAACACAAGCCAAAACTTCTTCTTTTGGAGAAGTCTGAAAACATTAATTCAGTTGCATATATCTTCCCTTTTGCCTAGGACATATTTTAGTGTGGATTTGCGTATAATATTGAAGTAGTGTATGTGGAATATTTTTTTAAAGAGAAAGAGCATTTCTGTTGTGGCACAAGTTCAATTATATCCCATTACTACAAAACTTATCTTACATTCTTCAGCCAGTAATGTTGTCCAGATCCATAAATTTCAGGTTTATTTATAAGCTTCCTAGACAGATTAGGCACTTTCTGCCAAACGTGCACAAGATAAGGACTCCCTGTTACCTTCTACTAGTAAATTCTCTGAGTATATTTGCCAGGATACCTGTTTTCCATGATAAAGATAAAAAATAGGTTAAGGGACTGCTGAACCATTTTCTTTCCATTCAATTTATCAGGAAATAAGACTGGTTCGGGGGCAGGGAGGGGAGTCTAAGTATGGATTTTCAAAAGAGACCGAAAATCTGAGAGGGTTCGTGTCTCAAGTCATGTTCATGAGACACCCATGACTGGGTAAGACTCTCCATTATCAAGTAAACAGTATGACCTATTTAATGGATTATCAATGAGTAATCCAAGTGCTTGCCAACTATCTCTGAAACAAAGTGGCCCTAATGGCAATCAGGAAGGTTGTCACAAACTTAAAAAAAAAAAAAATGAAGGCCTTTTACTCAAAAGACACAAATAATCTGATATGGAAAATTGCCAAATTTGCCAGCCATGGAAACCAACACTGAGCTCCCAATATGGTACTCTTCCTTGGAGGAACCAGTCACCAGAAGAATGGTGAATTTTTTTGAACAATGTCTATCATGGCAAGGGAGAGTAATTTGTCCTCATTAGGATAATACTCTTGTGGGGTGACTAGTTTCCTTTTCTTAGACAACTTTGGTCAGTCAAAAGAAAAGATTTTATCAAAGGCTATATTAACACTAAAGCTACCCCATACAGTCTTGTTTCTTATTCACAGACTTCAATTACATTAATGCATGTACCTGGTACATAGTAATAATGATATATCTACTAAACATCTTCTAAGCACCTAGCCCAGCAGATTTATAAAGTAACTTATTAAAGACATTTGCCATGTTGGCTGGGAATACCACTTTGGGGATATTGGAATTTGGACCTTTACAATGCAGTGCAGTATAGTCTGAACTAGTGGCATTTTTAAGGTATTGTTTCTTTGATAGTCAGGATCTAAAGAGTCTAGGACCAATACCTTAAAGTGATTTTCTTAATAGCTTGTTCTTCATCTGGTGACTGAGATCATCTCTCTAAAAGGTGTTCCTATTCACTGGAGGAAATGTTTCTAAATATAACAGAATTGACTACATTTTGGACAAACTAGTGAGACAAAAAAGGGTTAAAATGATGCCTAGTGGGTTTGAGTCTCAGGTGAACAAGCAGAACAAAAGTAAGTGGTTAACAGCACTTAGTTACTTAGGATTTGGGTCTCAATTTTCTCATCTGTATTATGAGGCTATTAAGAGTTAAATTTGCAAAGCTTTTTTTTGTTTTTAATGATGCCTTTTTATTAATTTATTTATTTTTTGTCTTTTTGCCATTTCTTGGGTCGCTCCCGCGGCATATGGAGGTTCCCAGGCTAGGGGTCCAATCGGAGCTGTAGCCGCTGGCCTACGCCAGAGCCACAGCAACGTGGGATCCAAGCCGCATCTGCAACCTACACCACAGCTCATGGCAACTCCAGATCCTTAACCCACTAAGCAAGGCCAGGGATCGAACCTGCAACCTCATGGTTCCTAGTCAGATTCGTTAACCACTGAGCCACGATGGGAATTCCTGCAAAGCTTTTTGAAAAGTGCCTGATATGTAATATATGATACATGCACGTTATTATTAGTTTTAGTATTAACTTTAAGGAGAAATAATGTTGCCCAGATTGGGAAAGTAAGCAGTATGTATGGTAGTACTCTAAGAAGCAGCAAAAATGGTAAAATGGTTGTAATTCTCTACAGACTAGATCAACAAAGTTCAGACCATTCAAGATAAAGTTTTGGATTATCCCACTTGAGAAACAAATAACACCAATCATCTGAGGTTTTGAGGGAATGAAAACAGGTAGATAAAGAATAGAGGAAGAAAGTTGTAAATGCTCACTGCAAACCCATGATTAATTTCAGATATACATCTCAAGTACCTTCCTAGATTTTGGTCTCTCTCTCAAGTATATCCTCTCTCTAATGCACTCTCACTCTCTTTCTATTCTCTTTCTCTGTTTCTCTTGCACATCACATCACTGGAATTATTACCCTTTTCTTTCTCATCATCTTGCTCAACTTATTTTCATCTCCCATTTATTCCCTACAATTATCTATAAATATGTATATATGGCTTCATCTAATATATTTGTTAAACCATATCAGGAGGGGTGTCTGATTGAACATGGGAGGGATGGAGGTGTTGCTCTTGTTGCTGGGGAAGAGGAATGCTAATTGTTAATGTTAATTGTAGAACCTCGCACTGTAGAAATATTTGGAATGAGTTGTGAAAAAGACAAACAACCCCTATTTCTATTTATGTAATGTTGAGGCAGAAAAGAAGTTCACCTTTATATCGTCTATGCCAAGGTGTCCAAAGTACTCTCTTTTTTACTCACAAAAGCACTCCTACAAAGTACAAAAATAAGATATTTTTTGTTGTCAAGTCAAACATTGAGCCAAGTGTTGCATATCTTACTTGAGAAAAACTTATAACTCTTTGTAATATATTTAATGATATTTATAATAGCAATTTGAAGATTATTTCTAGAATATACTATATAACTTTATTAATGTCCTTTCCTATAGCTACGAAGTAGCAGGATGTGTTCTTCAATCTAATTCAAGTCGAATCCAAAGCTGACCCACAATTTTTCTACTATTCCTTGCTTCTTTGAATGATGGAAATCAGAGTTAAGAAAGATGATATGGCAATATTATAATTTTTAACAAATTTTCATATAAAAAACTAGAAGAAAAGTATCTTAGGGCAGAATAAATATTATGGGAAAGGTACACAATTTTGAAAATCTCCAAATGATCAGAGAGAGGTGAAATGTTATTGATGGTTCGAGTTTAGAATATGAAAGTGAAATCAATCTGGATATGCAGTGTGGAGCTTGTTATGAGGTAATGGGCTTAGATTTAATAAATCTATTCTGTTGGTACTGGGAAATCAGAGTTAAGTCTAAATCTGATTGTGTAGACATAGCATTTAAGAAAGGAAAGAGCATAAGTAAGAATGTATCTTATCTTGTAGTTCTGGTTGTGGCTCAGTGTGTTAAGAACCCAACTAGCATCATTCATTTCAGGATATGGGTTCAATCTCTGGCTTCACTCAGAAGGATTCGGCATTGCCATGAGCTGCAGTGTAGGTCACAGACGAGGCTTGGATCCCACTTTGCTGTGGCTGTGGTGTAGGCTGGCAGCTGAAGCTCTGATTCAATCCCTAGCTGGGAACTTCCATATGCCATGGGTGAGGCTGTAAAAGAAAAAAAAAAAAAGAATATATCTTATCTTGATAGAAAAGTCAGAAATCTAGATTTTATATATGGAAAAGCAGATGTCAAGCTCTAGAACACAAAAGAAAGACAAGAATGATGCTATTTTCAAAACAGAGAAGGGGTTATCTCTGTGCATCACATTACTTCATACAGGTAAGTCAGTCTATAGAAGAAAGAGATAGATTTATATCTCTTGTTTTTAGTCAAATGAGAACAATCTCCACTCTAACCATGATATAAAACATTTTCATCTATGAATAAATAGACTGAGTACTTTAGGCAGAAATCAAAGGATTGTAAACATATGACAGATTTACTACTATTATTTATATTTCATTGAATTTCCTTTTACTTTTCTTTGAGTATCTTCAACTCATTTTCTTCTTTTTATTGTGTCAGTAGGAAGAGAAATGAGAAGATAATATTCTCAGACTTTCAATATCAAATGTTAAAGCACTTCTGAATTTAACATTTTGTTTCTTCCTTGGTAGAGTTTTTATAATATACTTGAGCATAATACTTAGAATTCTGACCAAAAAAGAGCAAGTTAAATAGAAATAAACCTGACTTACTTTTTTTCAGATTAAACTATTACATAAAATAATAATAACTTAAATAACTTAAAAAATGCAAAGTCCTATCAGTGTTCTGATTCCTTTTCTTACTTTTTTTTGGAGTCAAAGAAATGTTCTATTCCTTTTATCTCCCTAATATTGTATTGAAATTTCATTTTGAAACCTTTTAAAATTTTTATATTTTGCATTTTATTGTTTGTTTTCAAAACTCTCTCTTCTGGAATTTTAGGAATTTGTGATGGTTAGAACTAAAGCCATGAGTTAGAGTAGAGCACACTGATAATTTAATGCAGTTTTGGAGTAGACGTCTACTTCATCTTGATTCAAAGGAGACTTGACTATTAGAACTTTTGAGTCAATTCCAAGATTAGGGGAAACTAATTCATGAAAGAATTCCCATACTGTTGAGAAGTTTAGTCAGTGAAGTACACTGCACCTAGGAGAAAAATTAAGTCCTGCAATTATGATAAAAGTTATTGTGGCACATTGTGAATGCCATGCACAGAAGTCAGAATAATACTTCTCCACAAATATGGCTGTGCCTTAAACCCCAGAACCTATGAAAATATTACACCATGTGGCTAAAATTAGGTTTCAGATGTGAGGAGTTCCCATTGTGGCGCAGTGGTTAATGAATCTGACTAGGAACCAGGAGGTTGCGGGTTTGATCCTTGGTCTTGCTCAGTGGGTTAAGGATCTGGCATTGCCATGAGCTGTGGTGTAGGTCACAGACACAGCTCGGATAACGCATTGCTGTGGCTCTGGCGTAGGCCAGCGGCTACAGCTCTGATTTGACCCCTAGCCTGGGAACCTCCATATGCCGCAGAGTGGCCCAAGAAATGGCAAAAAGACAAAAACCAACCAAACAAACAAAAAACAGTTTCAGATGTGATTAATGATACAGACTCGCTGGATCTTGGGAATTCTACTCAGTGGCAGGAAGAATGAGAACTACACACTTGTCCTGACTGCCAGATGCCCCCATCTCCCAAAACTGTCAAGAAGGAGTCTGCCGCTTAGCAAGCAAACCCAATCCTTCTAAATGCTTCACCCCCACCCCCACCATGGCTCTAGATCTTGAGGAGAAAAGTGTTTCTTTTCTAAACTAAAAGTGAAAGGGGCAAGAAAACAATCTTATTTGATGGTCCTAATTCCTTTGAATGTTGTTATATGAGTTAATAAACTCTCCTTTTTCTAATGTAAGTCATTTTAATTGGACTTTTGTTTTCTAGCTTTAGGTATCTTGAAGAAGGAATATTCACAGAAGCTACACTGGGGAAACTAAAAACAACTGCTTTAGAGATACCAGTTAGTCTTAGTGAAACACTTTACAATGACTCCAATTAAATATTTAAAATATAATCTGCTATGAGCATTTGTAGTTTTTTTTCATATAAACATATTATTCTCACCAATTTCTCTTTTATAACGAGTACAATAGTGTTAGTTTAGGCAGCTGTATCTGTTTTTACATACACTGCCATTGTTATAACACTAGTGCTGTCTCATATTTCTGGTAAATCTCCCTGTGTCCCACAAAATTAATGCAGTTCTAGAACCATTTCCTGCTATATTACACAATCTTTTCTGACATGAAAAGGATAATTACTATTTTGTGGTATCCTTAAATACTATTTTAAATTTTATTTATGTAGTAATTTTAATAGCGATAGATATTTATAACAGTTTACACAATTTGTCTACCTGTCCTCTAACTCAGTACTGGATAACCCAAGAGTTGTATTTGCCCTTGAATTGCACATACAGTATTTACTCTATTAGATCAATTAAATCTAGAACATCTTATAAATTCACCATTCTTAAGTCTAATATATAACTGCACCAAAATAAAATTGTAAACGAATGCATATTTAAATATTCCTCCATGAAATAGGCATTACATTTTTCCTTTAATGTATTTTCCCTCTGGATATTCATCAAGTTGTGTTATGCATTACTGAGCTTCCTACATTGAATACATTTCTATACTTGTAAAATAATTATCAACATATTTTCATGTGTTTATAATATGGGAGATATAATGGGAAAGTAAAATGAAAAAAAATAAAGGTATCTTAAAATAATTATAAGGAAGGGAGGACTCTGAGAAAACTGGAAATTCAGTGGATGCTAACTGTTTATAAATTTTTTTCAAAATGAATTTTCATCTGCAACCTAAATTTTGGTGGGATGAAAAGGAAGAAACTTTATAAAGCCGTGAAAGAGAAGGAGATGAGAGAGAAAGAAGAAGGAAAGAGAGAAAGGAAGAAAGAATACTCTTCTTTATTTGATTACCTAGCTGAAGATTTTAAATAAAATAATATCGTATTTTCCTATTCATTGCAGTTTACAACTCCCACACAATTAAATTATCTTTAATAATTAAAATTATTTTTATTCTATCTTTATTATATTCTAAATTACACAATCTGGTATGTGAAAATTTAGCTCCCAAATCTAAAAAAACATTTTCATTTTTTCTGTGCTCACAAAGTTAATGCATTTTTCAGTTGGGGTACTTTTATAAAAGAAGATCATATAATTTTTTTGAAAGCAGTTTTTATACCTGTAATGTTTGTTTATCTCCTTGGAAATTAATGAAGGATTTCTTTCCTCCCAAAATGATGGTCATGCAACCTAGAGCCTGGGAAAGTTATCAATATCTTATCTAAATTAAAATCTAAATTAAATCTTTTTCCTCTCGGTGATCACCTCTTTTTTTTTTTTGGTGAGTATTCAATTACCTTAGTGAAGTTATTGTTGTTCTGAAACTGGAGGAACATTGAAAACATTGAAAGAATTACTCAGAACAAAATCATTTAACACTTTATTTAAAGAAAAACATGTAAGAACTGGTGTGGGAACAGAACAAAGGTGAGAATGAGACTTAGAAACTAATGGAGGTTGTGCAACAAATGAAACCATCAGGAGAATGATAAGGTAATCTGCAAAATGGTAGAAAATATTTGCAAATCATATATATGATAAGGGTTTAATATCCAAAATTTATAGACATCATATGTGTCAATAGCAAAATAACAATAATAACAACAAAAATCTGGTTAAAAAATGGGTAGGGAACAGAACTGACATTCTTCCAGTGAAGATATACAGATGGCCACCAAGTATATGAAAAGATGCTGAACATCACCATTCATCAGAGAAATGCAAATCAAAACCACAATGAGCTATCACCTCACACCTTTTACAATTGCTATTACTGAAAGACAAGAGATAACAAGTGCTGGTGAGGATGTGAATAAAAGGGAACACTTATGCACTGTTGGTGGGGATGTAAACTGGTGCAGATACTGTGGAAAAGAGTATGGAAGTTCCTCAAAAGTTAAAAATAGAACTACCATATGATCTAGCAATTCTGCTTCTTGGTAGGTACCCAAAGGAAAGAAAAACTGGATTTTGAAGAGATATCTGCATTCCCATATCCACTGCAGGGTTATTCACAATAGCCAAAATATGAAAACACCTAAGTGTCTGTCCGTCAAAGGATAAGTGGATAAATAAGAAGGGGTGTATAGATGCCATATATGGATAGAGCATGCACACACACACACACACACACACACTGGAATATTATTTAGCCATGAGACATAAGGACATCCTGACACTTGTGACAATAGAGATGGATCTTAAAGGCATTATGCTCTGTAAAATAGATCAGACAGAGAAAGAAAAATGCCATGTGACTTTACAAACATGTGGAATCAAATTCATGGAAACAGAGACTAGAATGGTGGTTTCCAAGGGCTGTGGGGGTTGGGAAATCAGGGAGATTCAGAGTACAAACTCCCAGTTGTAAGATGAATAAGCTTTGGGAAACTAATGTATAACACGGTGAATATAGCTAATGATGTATTTTATATACTTAAAAGCTTCCAGAAAAGTAAATTTTAGATGTCCACATCATAAAAAAGAAATGGTCATTATATGGAAGGATGTAGGTGTTAGTTAACACCATAGTAGTGATTACTGTATAATATATGTGTTTCAAATCAAACACTGTACACCACGCATTTATACAAGGCTGTACATTTATACAGTGTTTCACATTTCTCTGCTATTACAAGAACAGAGTATTTCTAAAACTAGCAGATAACAGAAAACAATTTTATCCATACATGAATCATGGTATCAAGTACCATTTATGTATTGAGATATTGCTAATTGGCTATATTATTAATAATCAAAAATATCTATAATTTTGTTCAAATCATATCAACATTTGTATATATGTTGATATTTGAACTAAATTATATACACAAAATTTAAATATATAAATGTACACACACACACACATATATATATATATACAGCCATGATAACTTGTTACAACAAGGATGGATCTTGGGGGCATTATGCTAAGTGGAATAAGTCAAAAAGATAAAGACACATTTTGTATTATCTGATTTACTTGTAGAATCAAAAAAAAAATCATAAATACAGAGAACAGATACGTGGTTGCCAGAAGCAAGGGCTAAGGAATGAGAAAAGTGGGCGAAATTGATCAAAAAGTACAAAATTCCAATTATAAGATAAATGAGTTCTAGGTATATAATGTACAGCAGGTTACTACAACTATCATAGATTCTAAATTTAAAAGTTGCTAAGACAGTAGAACATAAAAGTTTTCATAACGAGTAAAAAAACTGTCACTACTTGAGGTGATGGATATTAACTAAATTATCATGGCAATCACTTTGTAATATATACATACAGCAAATCGTTATGTTACATACATTAAACTAACACAATGTCATACGTCCATTATGTCTCAATAAAAAATGGGTGATAACTCATGAATAAGCGACATGATGTGTGCTTTTACTGTGAGTAAAACAATAATTTAAATATTTTCAGAATCATGTATTGAGGCAATCCAGCATAGTTGAGATTACTTAAGTAATGCATACTTCTGAAGATTCCCTTCTACCCATATGAGCCTTAATTTTAAAACGATCAAAATTTCATTGTCTTTGAAATGAAAAAAATGTAAAGTTTAACTTTTACAGTTTTTCTTTTTTTGTCTTTTTGACTTTTCTAGGGCTGCTCCTGTGGCATATGTAGGTTCTCAGGCTAGGGGTCGAATCGGAGCTGTAGCCACCGGCCCACATCAGAGCCACAGCAACGTAGGATCTGAGCCACATCTGAGACCTACACCACATTTCATGGCAACACCAGATCCTTAACCCACTGAGCAAGGGCAGGGATCGAACCCATAACCCCATGGTTCCCAGTCGGATTCTTTAACCACTGAGCCACAACGGGAACTCCTGTTTTTGTTTTTTTTTTTTAAACTTCTAATTAGTACTTATTGGTGACTCATTTACCTCCTTTTGAATAACAGAGTTTTTTTTTTTTTTTTAATGATTTTGAATAGCATCAGACTTTTTCTTCCTTTGAAATTTATCTTTAAGGACAAAAATCTCACCCCTGTTTATATCTGTGTACACAATCAACTGACATCTCAATTAATTTTTTTTCTTTCCTTCCTTCTTTCTTTCTTTCCTTCTTTTTTCTTTCTTTCTTCCTTCCTTCCTTCCTTCCTTCCTTCCTTCCTTCCTTCCTTCCTTCCTTCCTTCTTTCTTTCTTTCTTTCTTTCTCTTTCTTTCTTCTTTCTTTCTTTCTTCTTCTTTTCTTTCTTTCTTTCTTCTTTCTTTCTTTCTTTCTTGCGTTCTTTCTTTCTTTTTCTTTCTTTCTTCTTTCTTTCTTTCTTTCTTTCTTTATTTCTTTTCTTTCTTTCTTTCTTCTTTCTTTCTTTCTTTCTTTCGCTTTTTAGAGCACACCCGCTGCATATGGAGGTTCCCAGGATGGGAACCTGGGAGCTGCAGCTACCGGCCTATGCCACAGCCGCAGAAATGCAGGATCCCACCTGTGTCCACAGCCTACGCTACAGCTCACAGCAATGCCAGATCCTTAAGCCACTGAGCAAGGCTAGGGATCCAACCTGCCACCTTACGGTTACTAGCTGTATTCATTTCCTCTGCGCATCACAATGGGAAATCCTTAATTTCAAAATAAGAAAATTCCTGTCAGTAATACACTATAAAATCTATGATAAAGGAATTAGAAATTTTGATAAGATTATCAATGGACTTTTTCATTCTAACTAGTAAATCACTGAATAGCTGTAATGCTTTCTCTCATAGTCAGAATAATATCATATATGCATATGAATGAAAGCTACCTATATTCCTTCCATTCCTGTAAATTACTGTGAGAAATAAATATCACTCGATTATAAAAACAAAACAAATCAGAACTTAGATATAATTGCTTATATTTTAATAAAAATGAGATCAAGATAAGTAATATTTTAATTTTGTATATCATGAAATGATAATAAAATAGATGAGTTTTAGTGCTATAAAGTTTTTCAATATCTGTTACCTAATGATGTTATAATTTTGATAACTTCACACATTAAAATCCTAGTTGTGTAACATTTTAATTGCTATTCAATGCAGGATATTCCCATTATTCAAAAACATAGTGAACATTATGCAAATAGCTAAGAATTAATGTAAGTTAACTTTTTCAAGTATTGTTACTGGGACAGTATCAGAATGTATATATCACTTCAAGATTGGAATCATTTTGTAGAGATTCTGGGTATTTGGAAATCGCATTTTGTGAAGCAGCTTATTTGAAATAGACAGCTATATGAGAATAGCTAATGATAAAAGGACTTTTTGGCAAACCAGTTCTCCTGTTAAATGGAGAATGCAATACACTTGGCATCTGTACTTTAAGTAATTTGCAAGAAAACATATTATTTTGCCAGCCATAGATTCTACTAATTCATGATTAAGATTACTATCCATTAATCAATTTATAGATATAAATACACTATTGTTCAAAAATAAATAAGAATGTAAACATACTAGAATCAATAAATATAATTAAAGCAATAGGCATCTACATTCATCTTCCAGCTGTTCGGTGAAATTACTGAAGCATGGAACCAAACAGCTAATATCATATTTGGTTTTGCTTATTGAAATAATGACAGTATGTTAATGACAAAGCATGAAGACATAATAGAAATTAATGTACTGTGAATTAAAATTTTGTTTGAAAATCGAGATAAATATAGTAAAAGCTTAAGTCTTTAAATGAACACTGCATAATGTGCACTTAACAACTATTAAATCATATTTATTGAAGTGTATCTGCAAATTATACAATATGAACAATGACAGCAATATGATCAAAACAGACTTAGTGTATGGAATTACATTAATTTTAAACAATATTCAAGTTATTTTGTATAATCACAGAAAACAGGAGTTTAAAAATTTACATATTTATTTATTCTTTTTAGTATTTATATCCATTTTATCATTTAACCTCATTCTAATATAGTTAAATCTTTCTTTTTTTTCTTTGGATGCACCCATGGCATGTGGAAGAAGTTCCTGAGCCAGGGCTTGAACCCAAGCCACAACATTGACGACACTGAATTCTTAACTGTGCTAGGCCACCAGGGAACTCCTCATTCCAGTACAGTTAATTCTTACACCTTATAATTCCTTCATTGATTCAAATGAAAATAAACCCTGAGTATCTAGTATGTAGTATAAATATCATAGATATTATATATTGTATGTATGTATCAAAAAACTTGAAGTAACACAAAATATCATTAGATCTGATATATGACTTGATAAGGAATATTAGATATTACTAATTTTAACCCATCTGAAATATTGTCTAATCTATAAATGTCTTAAAAATACAGTATCATATATGTATAGGCTACCATTTAAAAATATGTTGTTAGAAACATATAAATCTTAAAATGAACAACAAAATTATTTACATAATTTTATCAGTATTCAAGACTAAAGATATTAAATAAATACTTTAAAATTGAGTGATAATGATTTTTTAAAAATTAATTAATTAATTAATTTTATTTATTATTATTTATTTATTTATTTATTTTGACATATAGTTGATTTACAATGTTAGTTTCAGGTGAACAATGCAGTGATTTCATATTTTTATGGATTATACCCCATTTAAAGTTACTATAAACTAATGACTATATTTCCCCATGCTGTACAACATATTCTTGTAGCTTATTTATTTTACACATGATCATTTGAATCTTTTAATTCCCTACTCCTTTCTTACCTCTTCCTCCACACCCCACTTCATTTTCCAGCCTGGCAACCATTAGGTTGTTCTCCATGAGTCTGCTTCTGTTTTGTTATTTCATTTTATTTTTTAGATTCCACATATAAGTGATAAGATACATAACATACACTATTTGCCTTTCTCTGTCTGACTTATTTCCCTAAACATAATACCCTCTAGGTCCACTCATGTTGTTGCAAATGCAGAATTTCATTCTTTATGGTTGAGTAATACCACATGCACTCACGTACACATGAGCACACACACACACACACACACACACAATCTTTTTAAAATAATTCATCTACTGATGGACAGTTTGTTTCCACATCTTGGCTATTGTAAATAATGCTACTATGAACACTGGGGTGCATATATTTTTGTAACTTGCCTTCACTGATCAAGGTCAAGCTCACTTTAATTGTTCTTATAAACTGAATACCCTCCAAGCTTCATGTAGCTTAGATAATATATCATAAGACTCTTTTAAACACTCCCTATAGATATAATATCTCTGAGGTATGGCTCACTATGGCAATAGTTTCCTAGTTGTTTTCAGGAACTTGGAATTAGTTCTTACTCAGCTCAAACAGGTCGAGATCACCAACCATTCAACCAGAACCACCTAAGTGCTAGGTGGATGGATGGATGACCTTTTGACAGCAGTGGGCCAAAAACTCCACCCTCGAATCATACTAACAATGCTATTTTCTAAACATGAGTCCCATGAAGAAGCATACAACTCAGATGGGCCTGAACAGAGCAATGGTTACCTTGCTTTTTGCTTCCCTTCAATCACTTTCTCCTATACCTCTGACTATCCTATAGACAACCATAAATACCCCAAGCCTCTAGTCCCTAGAATTCTAGAATTCCACAAAAATAAAATAATCTACTTTAAAAATGGCTAAATACCTTAATGGACACCTCATCAAAGAAGACATAGAGATGGCAAATAAACATGTAAAAATGCTGCACAACATATGTCCTCAGGGAAATGCAAATGAACAACATATATATTCAATTAATTTATGACAAAGGAGCAAATAATACATCATGGTGAAAGGGCAGTTTCTTTAGCAAATGGTGTTGAGAAAAGTGGACAGCCACATACAGAAGAAAGAAACTTGACCACTGTCTTATACCGTGCTCAAAAATTAACTCAAAATAGATTAAGACTTGACCATAACACCTGAAACTGTGAAACTCCTAGAAGAAAATATAGGTGGTAAACTCCTTGACAGAGGTCTTGGTTATGATTTTTTGAATTTGACATCAAAAGAGAAAACAACAAAAGCAAAAATGAACAAGTGAGGTGACATCAAATTAAAAAGCTTCCATATAGCAAAGGAAACCATCAACAAAATGAAAAGGCAACATACCAAATGGGAGGAAATATATGCAGTTATATATCTGATAAGGTGGTAATATACAAAATAAATAAAGAACTTATACAACACAATAGCAAAAAACCCACAAACAATATGAATAGACATTTTTCCAAAGAAAATACATATGGCCAAGAGGTATATGAAAAAATATTCAGCAACATTAATAATCAGGGATATACTGATCAAAACTATAGTGACATATATCACTTCACACCAGTTAGAATGGCTATTATCAAAAAGACATGAAATAACAAATGTTGATGAGGATTTGGAGGAAAGGGAACACTTTTGGACTGTTGCTGGGAATGTAAATTGGTGCGACCGCTATAAAAATAGTATATAGTAAAGAGAACTACATATGATCTAGCGATATTACTTAGAGGTATTTATCCAAAGAAAACAAAAACACTAACTGGGAAAGATACATGCATCCCTATGTTAAGTGCAGCATTATCACAACAGCTGAGCTATAGAAAAACCTAAGTGTCCACCTTTGGATGGATATAGAAATTATTAAAGAAAGTAAGTTAATATTACTCATAAAAAGAATGAAATTTTGCTATTTGTGACAATGTGGATGGGCCTAAAAGGCAGTATGCTAAGTGATATAAGTGGAGAATCATTTTTGTATTGCAATCTAAAAACAAACAAAAAGCCAAAAACAAACTCATAAACACAGAGAATAGATTGGTGGTTGCCAGAGGTGGGGATGAGGGGTAGAAGAACTGGATGAAGAAGATCAAAAAGGAAAAAAGAAGGCACAATACCCTTTACACATCACTCAAAAGATAGTAAGAGCTCTTCTTATTGCAGAAAATGTTCTGTTTTGACTGTATCAATGTGAACATTGTTATACTGTACTATATTTTGCAATAGTTTACCACTGGGGGAAACTGAGTAAAGGTTTCAATAGGTTCTCTCTGTATTACTTATGTATCTAATTCTAGAATTTTCTCAGAAAAAAATTCAAGTAAAATTACACCAATAAGAAAACATATGTGTTCTACAGACTATGACAAATGATTTACAGCATGTATATCTGAAAAAAAATACAAATAAAAACAAAGAAACATTAGACTTTTAACATCTTAAAACTCATCCATTTCATCACCAATCTTATAATAAGTACATGAATTCACACTGGACATGGAAAGGAAGACTAGAACAAACTTGAATATTTGAGTAAATATCTTAGGTAGTTTTTTGGAAAAAATATATTCTCTAATGTTATCTTTAACATAGGAATCAGTCAGTCTCTATTATTCCATCAGTCCATACTTCAGTTTTCAACACATATGAATGTGAATCTGAGTATGTTATCTTGGGGAAGAAGTTGTTAAGAGTTAACATGTTAACAATTAATCTAGCTTAAAAAGGATATCAGGAGAATAAGCAGTTATTTTATTAAGTGACTGTAAAATAAAATATATATTGTTCTGCAAGAACCAATAAATACCATGTAAACAAGGAGAAGAAAGTTCTAGAATAGAAAACAAAACTTATTATTTAAATAAAAAGTTATAAATGAACAGAAAATGTATATTTCACTTTACAAAATCAATCAACATTGATAAAATAATGGACTAATTCTAGAGTTCTCATCATGACTCAGTGGAAACAAATCTGACTAGTATCCATGAGGATCCAGGTTCGATACCTGGCCTCACTCAGTGGGTTAAGGATCCGTGTTGAGCTGTGGTATATGTCACAGACATGGCTTGGATCCTACATTGCTGTGGCTGTGGTGCAGGCCAGGAACTAAATCTCCAATTCAACCCCTAGCCTGGGAACCTCTATATGCCACCGGTGCGGCAATAGAAAGACAAAAAACAAAAAAATAAAAACTATGCTTATTATTTAAATGTTTTTTTCATTCTAAACTTATTTTATCTGTAGCAATATAATGCTATACTTTTTCAATATATTGGTTAAAAATGAATATTATTAATGGTTTACAAGCATTTCAGATTATAAAAACAATTAAAATTAGAGATGAAGTATTTTGTGTGCATTAGCCAATCATCGTTTGTATGTTTTTTTTTTTTTTTTTACTGTTACTTATCCCCATCATGTAAAGGTGCTATATCAAATTAGTTTTTCTTATGATATTCTAAAATAAATGTTCAGCACAAGATCTTTTGTTCCATCCCCATCTTTGAGGGGTTGTATCTAGATGATTTAGATATGGGGTTGGAGGGCAGGACTAAAGCCGGGATGCTCCCCAGTTGGATCTTCCCATTAGCAGGAACTTGTCTGTCTCTTTTCCTTCTTCCAAACATGGGTGTAAGCTTTGGAGATGGGGAGACAGGTGGGGGATTGTAGCAAAAAGACCCAGAACCTCTCTTCTCCAAGAAATATACCAAGAAATATTCTTGGTTTTCTAAAGCTGAATAAACAGTGAAGATGCAGATGGGTCACCTTCCTCTTACTTGCTTTTTGAGACCTTTTCAGTGACAATGGAAATTTGGGGGGCCTGAACAGAGAGACAAAGAGAGAGAAAAGATGCAAGAAGGGGCTCCTCCTTGCACATACATGGTACCTCTATATTGGTAAATAAACCTAGATAATTTTGCCTCAATTTTTTAATTTTTCTGTACCTTTACTAAAGTTAACTTGGGGTTTTGTTCTCCCCAGTAGTTCCTTTATATGCTGATCCAAAGGGGGCAACCTCAACAGCTGCCCTTCCATGACTTGTTTATAGTCTAATTATTAGACCTACCATTCTCATTTCAATTACCTTTTTTTTTTTTTTTTTTCATCTCAGAGTAGGTTCTTAGGGCAAGCACAACATCTCATTTGAGTCCCCAGGGACTAGAAGTGGATTAAAAACTGCTGTAAGAACCCAAGTATTCATTGGTTACAGTGATGAATAAATGAATTCCTCTTGACATTCAAAAATGAAGGAGCTCTATAGATGAAGGCACTCTATAGAGAAGATCATTGCTCCAAAGGAAAACAGAGTATAAAAATCTAATTGAATTAATCAATTCATTCAGGCCAGAACCATTAAAAAGTTTTAAAACACTGCTGTAAATTATTTTCTTGGTGTACAGTTTTGCGTGAAAGCTATACCACTGTGTTGTAGTTTTCAACATCATCTCAAGTAGGTTAGTTTAATTAAATCATAAAATGTTTCAACATTTCAAATTTGATTATGACAAAAACCATATCCACCATAAGAAATTTCAGATCATTTGACCAAAATTCTATGGTTCATCACCCCAGAAAAAAAAAAAAACAAAAACACAGTTTGTGGAATGCTATTCTAACTTTTTAAAGAGTATTTTTCCACAATCAAGTAGAAGCAAATATTACGAGATTAAGTTTTTAATAAGGCTGACTGAGCGTGTGTAAATTTTATTTGTATGGTACCCAAAAATGTGAATCTAATTACTGAAAATAACAGTAAAAATTAATGTGTGTTTGTGGGTGGGTAAGTTTGCTGAGGGGTGTGTGTTCTATATATACACTACCCCTTCTGAGGATTCAGGAAATCTTAGCATTGAAGAAGAATTTGTCTTTTGGCTCAGTATTTACTTACAGAAAGGAGAAGAGAAAGGGGAAACAAAGAGTCTTATTTTGAGTATGAGAAAAAAAATAAAGATTTATCATTTATGAGAAAAAGTTGTGCTATAGGAGGAGGCCAGTGGCCTACATTCAGTTAGACTGAGACAAAGAAGACTCAGACAAAGAAGACTCTCTCTACAACACAACACATTAAATCCAGATTAAAAGATGATGCTTTAAAAATCAAACTGGCATTATTATGTAAAAATCACATTGACCATATTTTTTCTTATAAAGAAAAATAGTTTTTTATTTAAAAATTTTTATGGCATGTTTTATTTTTTATTTTATTTTATTTAAATTTTAGAGTAGAGTTGATTTACAATATTGTATTAGTTTCAGGGGTACAGTAAAGTGAATTAGTTATATGTATACATATCCACTCTTTCTCAGCTTCTTTTCCCATATAGGTTATTACAGAATATTGAGTAGATTTCCCTGTGTTATTCATATGTCCTTGTTAGTTATTAATTTTATATATAGTAGTGTTTAAATATGATTTTTAAGAAATAAAAAATGAATGATGAAATTATATACAACGTATATATATATTAATTAGACAATTTAAATTTCACTTGAAAATGTACACACGCTCATATATTATATTTATCCTGCCTCTGAATTCTCTGTAATGCATATCTTGAAAGTGCATTTCGGTATTTGTTGATCTGACTATATTTTTCTCAGGGAAGATATCTATTAGGTAACCACTACCCTACATTTAGAAATAAAACCAAGTAAGACCCTGTGGGGCCTTCCCAGAGACGGACCCCACCCTCACCCCTACCTTGTTCCCACATCTTGTTTATAGAAAAGTTATAGCTCCCATACCTTCTCCACGTTCCAAAGAGCACATTCAACCAGAGAAGTGAGAAAATACAAAAACAAGGGAAAACAGTCAAGCCAGACTAAATAATAGTTAAGTCAGATAATGAAGTTCAGGGCCTTCTTTAGTGCCTCCTAAAGAGCTACAGATAACATTCTTAGTCATATTAGATTGCTTTGCAGATAGTAAAACCACCACCTGGTATGAAAAATTAACTGCATTCTGACCACCAGCACAGAGACCCAGACTGGATGGAAACAGAAGACTGTATGAATGGGGTTCTGGAAATATTACCATGTTACCTTACCACCAACCAATCAGAAGGAAGCACATGAGCTGATCAAGCACCTCACGACCTTCTCCCTCACCTCATCCCTACACACTACTATATATAAAATAGATGGGTAACAGGGACCTACTGTATCACATAGAAAATCTACTCAACAGTGTGTAATAACCTATATGGGAGAAGAATCTGAAAAGGAATGGATATATTTATACGTATAACTGATTCACTTTGCTGTATACCTGACACTAAAACAACTTTGTAAGTTAACTATACTCCAATAAAATTAAACAACAACAACAAAAAAAAAACCACAACCCTTCCTTGAAATCCATCCAGGTCTTCTGATCATGAGGTGCCTGTGCTCCTTGTTTGGCCCCATGTAGAACACCTTGCAATAAACTCTGTACTTTCCTTCACCACAGCCTGATGTCAACAGACTGCTGCGAGGGGGGCAAATGGAACCCAAGTTTGGTTTGGTAACAAAAACTAGTCTCCCCTCTTAATGCAATACAGATATATGTTAGAAAAGCTTTCCTCCTAGACTATACGAAAAAAATAATGTTTTATTGTGAAGTGGGTAGTAGATATTTCCTCTTCTAGTATTTTCCAAATTCTTATGAGATTATGGGTTTAGGTATGAGTTCAACATGAACAGTTGTTACCAATATTAGCATATATTTTAATGGTTATAAATTAGCATTATTATTTTTATAATTAATGTAGAATATGAGAATTATCATCTGATAATTAATGTAGAATATGAGAATTATCATCTGATTTGAAAGGCATAATACATAAATACGACTATAATTTTCTCTTAAGAGTTTGAAAAGAAATGATGTTACTTCCTAAGGGTTAAACACTGAAATCTAGAAAAATACAGATGCAATTTCTGTAACTGAAAAAGTTGACAACACCTAAAACCAAAGTAAATTTTCTTAAATTCTTATTCTCAAGAAATTATGATGCATAAGCAGAAAGTCTATTATTGGTTTTATTCTATACGTGTAAAATTATATAGAGCATAAAGATGTTAGAGAATAGGAAAAAACAGATATCAAAAAATGCTTTGACTTTTTCTCTCTTCTATCATTTTAATCTATTCTTTATAGGTGCCTTCGTAGCATTGATACATATTTATTATTCCTCTACAAAACAAAAGAAAGTAGAAACAGAAAATTCAGCCTCTCAACCCTATGTCCTCTTCATTTCCTCCCTGATCTTTCTCTTTCTTTTATAGTTAAACTTCATGAAAAATATATTTATATTCAATATAATTAAATATCAAGCAACTACTTTGCTTCCATAACTGCTATCACTTGTAATTAGTAGCTTATTATATAAAAATACTACAAAAATATATAGCTTGTATTCTAGAGTGGGATACCAAAAATAAATAGAATAAATACATAGTATATTAGATGGTAGCAGTTGCAACAGAGGGTAAGGAATTAGGTGTTTGCTGAAGTCACGTTGCAATTTGCAAAAAGAATCATGATAGGCTTTGTGAAAGCACAATGTTGGAATAAATATTTTAAGATGAGAGGTTTAGTTGTGTTGATATCTTTGGGAAAAGTATTCCAGGCAGAGAATACTTTTAGCATTTTTGCATCAATGCTAAAAGTAGGATTATGGTTAGACTTAAGCAC